>NW_024412395.1:38124271-38421770 GCF_014898765.1 Herpailurus yagouaroundi
AGATCGTGACCTGGCTGAAGTCGGACGCTTAACCGACTGCGCCACCCAGGCGCCCCTAAAGGACTTTCTAGAACTATTTTATGTAGAATGTATGCCAAAGAAGACCTAGAGAATGGCTACTATTGACCTTGGAAAGTATATTTACAGTCTCTCAGTAGTCACAATATAAAAATTCTTTCAAATTGTTTCAAAGAAAATATGAATGACTGATACCAAAGAATGTATGATCTTAATGACAATATCTCATTTCATATAGGAGTTTTCCTATTTCTTTACATTCTTTTATGATTTGGCAGGAGTTCAAAGATAACATATGTGCATTCCAGTGCTCCAAGTATTTCTGAGTCTGTGCTAACATAAAATGTGCTTTCACCTCACCAACTCTGTGCTATAATACCAACTGGGGAATATTCTCATGTATGTCAATCAGACATAGGGTAGACACTACAAATCTTAATCCTGTCTTAAATTGGCATGGGGGCAGGGGGAAAAGCTTAAACAAAGAAATTGCAAGAGTACGAAATTCTTCTGGAGAATAAAGGAAGGGGCAAGCAAAATTCTGCATAATAGGGCAGGGATAGAATGTGATAGGAAGGTGCACCAGTGACTTTAAAAGATCTTGGTAAACTTTATTTCTTAAACTAGGCTTGGGGGACACAAGTATTTAATTTTACTATTTGAAAATGCATATATACCATACACATTTGCATAGTATAATTCCATAAATAGCAAAAGAAGTTTTTTGAAGGAAAACTTAAATAGACACAAAATCACAGCTGTATTTGACTCTTTAAATCACTTTATAAATGTATTTTTTCCTACGTAGAACAAAAGATTTCAGGGGAAACTGACAAAAATTTTTTTTGGATCAGTAATGACCATTTTCATTAATGAACACATATACAGTAGTAACAGGTAAAAGTTCATTGGATCAGATTGAGAGTAGTGCTTGAAACACAGTGGGCACTTAATAGATGCTTGGTGAATGAATGACTAACAAGAATGAAGATGAGAATATTTGAAGCCAAGAGTGTTTAAGTCCCGGCTATAGCTGAGTATGGTACTTCTCAGGTTTGACCAAATAACCAACAAATGAGTCACTTTTTTTTTTTTCTTTTTGTCCACACATGATGATGATCTTCTAATTATATCTCTCTTAATAATAAATATAATAGTTTATTTTTGTTTTATGTGTTATAAACCTAATACTACACTAGGTGCTTTACATGCATGCTCTCTAATCTTCACATCATCTTTCTAAGGTCGGTTTTATTAACCAATTTTATGATGAAAAGCTGAAGCTCAGAAGAGTTAAGTAATATGTCCAAAGTAACATAGCTAAAAAGTGGTAGATTCAACCTCCAAATATGCCCCAAATTAACATATTATAACTCTACTGCACAAGAAAAAGCATTAGGGGTTACACGGATATGAAGATATCTCAATTTACAATAATAACACAAATCCACCAGCAGGCCTAGATGACCAACATCAAGATAATCTATTCCCAGCCAATAAAAATCACCATGTTCGCTCCTACATCCAAGATGGAAGTATATGAAGACCTTGGATCTAAAGAAAGATCTCATCGTTTTAAATCTTGTATTTCTGAACTATACAAAAGGAGAAATGTTCCAGTGGACCCATTTTGAGAATGTTCATTTATGCCAATAGTCTGGACAAACAATTATATTCCACTCAGGAATATCTGTTGTCAGTTCCCTCACAAAGAACAAAAGTCTAAAACTTGTGTCTTTCTATTCACATTGTTTTATTTCAATAGGAAAAACAAACAGCCTAGATTTTGTCAGATTTGATAACTCGCTTGGATAACCATAATTTTGTGATTACGTTTTCATCATTTTTTTAGTAAGACTTTTTCAATTTTTCTGATTATTTTTCAAAACCATATTTAGATCCTTCTATTTTTTTAAGTTTATATATTATTTATTTTGAGAGAGAGAAGAGAGAGAGAATGAGCGAGGGAGAGGCAGAGAGAGTCAGGGAGAGAGAGAATCCCAAGCAGGCTTCATACCATCAGTGCAGAGCCTGACATGGGGTCCAATTTCACCAACTGTGAGATCATGACCTAAGCCAAAATCAAGAGTTGAACGCTTAGTCGACTGAGCCACCCAGGTGCCCCGTATCCTTTGATATTTAATAAAATATTTCATCACTCTTGTCAATTCTGAAAGATTTATTAAACTTTGCTTTTTACCTGTGTCTAATCCTCTAAAAAGAATTTAATCAATTTTATCCTGATCTTCTTTTGTTAATTAGGAATAACCTATTTTTTTTTATTGGGTAAACTTTCATGAGTTGAAGGGAAAGATGATGACCAAAGCAATTGACCGCTTAGCTTATTAAATGTTGGTGGTTTATAAAATATTGTAGCTTAAATGCATCATTTAAAAGATATATACAAAACAGATGTTCAGAGGCAAATCTCCTTAACTAAAATAGAAGACCTCTCTCTAAGTGTGAGGGTAGAAATCCAACAAAAGGTAATGTGTACCATTGTGGCTATATTCATGCATGAAATACTTAATGAAATATGCTATTTCTAGTACAAATAATTGCTTTTGTTTTCATCATCTTGCTTGGTGCATCGTAGCAGGCTACAGAATAGTGTACGTTGTATCGTGATCTACAATCAGACCGTTCATAAAACTCTAATGGAAATGAAGATTTTGCTATTTGAAGTGGTCAAATTTCCATTTTCAAACACATCACAGCTTATAACCACTGATGGCATTTGGGTTTGCTGTTGAGTTTTAGGATAATAGCAAATTATAGAGAAAATCTACCAATTCTTTGTCAGTTGAACTATGAGGGGGAAAAGGCGCATTATCTGCCTGAAAGAAAAGCAAACCTACATGGTGTTTTTAAATGAAAAATATATATTTGTTTGTAGCTGTATGCTATTTATAAATTTAAGATCATTAGTCCTGCTTAAGAGACCAGGGAGTTTGCGTGCAAGTGGATAAAAATCTTTCCTCGCTTACATTTTAGGAATAGAGAGGAGGGTAAGGAAAACAATGTAAGAAAGTGCTCTCTTTATTCCTGTTTCAGTGGTCTGTGATCCATAAAACCCAAGTGCTTATTTAGAACAATCCAAACTGATTGGAAATGTGTTGTTGCATACCTTTGCCTTTCTAATACTTTTTCATCTGAATATACCTTCGAGTATGTTCCTTTGTACCTCATTGAAACCCCCAAGGCCTCCCTACTTCAACTCAAATCCCATTTTTCCTCTGAGTCCCCTACTGCCGGCGCCTCCTAATCAAGGATCTCATTCAACAAATATTTTGTAAGAGCCAGCTTAGAGATCACCCTCTCTAACCTCTATGCAATTTAAGAAGTTTTGCCATGAAATTCCTGACATACTTAACTGTTGGTTAAATACTTGCACCTAGGGGAAGCTCATTACTGTGCAATGAAGTGATTCCTAAAGCATCTTCCTCATAGTTTGGCTAAAATCTACTTATCTGTAATCATCATATATTGGTCCTTGCCCTGCTCCTTGAAGACATAGAAAAGTCATCTAATCCTTTTTTTTTTTTTCAAACAATGTTCCTTCAGATATATGAAGGACATTTTCATGTCTCATTCCTGCATTTTCTCCAAGTCAAAATATGTTCAGTCCCTTCCATTGATGTCCATCATGCATAAGTTCTAATCACTCCCTAGTGTCTTAGGATTTTCTTTAACATACACTTCAACTATTGATCTTAAATGATCACTCTAAGAATTGTTCTCTATCTTAATAGTGGTGGTATTTATGATTTTATAAAATTAGCATGTCAAACTACATGCAGAATGGGTGAATTATATCGAAATCAAATTACACCTTAGTGAAAGACAACCCCCCGAGGCATATAGATGTATATGACACCTAAACGGAACACAGTACCTCAGGCATTGTCTAATGAGAACATAATGCACTAAAGGTATCACCTAAAAGTATCTCTGGATACTTCTCTACTTGCTTTTTCAGCCACAGCAGTGCTGCTTCATACAAATTTACAGTCAAGAAAAAGTGCAAATCCTCTCTTTGAAGGAAATTATATACAATTAATTTTTGAAGTCAAATATGGGTCCAAACACACATCCCAGTTTTGTTCTTTCTTAAGTTCTATTTCTTCAGTGTCCATTCACTCACTCTGTGAGAACCTACTGCCCTGGCCATGAAAAGTCAACAAGAGAGATGAGGACACTGCCCTCTTGTAGGGCATGGCTATTAAACCTGTGGTCTCAAAAGTGCAAAGCACACATTTCTTGAGTGTGCAAAGGATCTTTTGAGATAAGAGAAAGCCAGTGTGAAACTTCTATTTATGTTTGTCTCATCTGTTAAAAATTTCTGAGATGCTTTGTGCCTATTTCATAATATGCATTGAGGTACCATTACCCACATGTTTTCTGTGTGTGTGTGTGTGTGTGTGTGTGTGTGTGTGTGTAATGGGGGTGCTTAAAAAGTTATACTGAAGGGCGCCTGGGCGGCTCAGTCAGTTAAGCGTCTGACTTCAGCTCAGGTCACGATCTAGCGGTCCGTGAGTTCAAGCCCCGCGTCCGGCTCTGGGATGACGGCTCAGAGCCTGGAGCCTGCTTCTGATTCTGTGTCTCCCTCTCTCTCTGCCCCTCCCCCGTTCATGCTCTGTCTCTCTCTGTCTCAAAAATAAATAAAAACCTTAAAAAAGTTAAAAAAAAGTTATACTGATATAAATGCACCATCTCAAAATATGGAAGCCAGTTTCTAACAAGCTAACATTACATGTAAGCTATCAGCCATCATATAAACCTGTATTCTGTCCAATAGCTTATGTCTTCCATATTTGTTTTAGCCTCACTCTCTCAAACAATATGACTATATATGGGCTTAGAAAGCATTATATATTTCTACTAGTAATAGTCATGCTAGGTTTTGCTTTCTGTTTTGCGTTATAAACTTTTTAGGATAAGGAAGAAACGCTTGGGGTAAGGAAGCCTAAGCATAGTCCAAAAATGAATGATCCTAGAGTCCCCATTCCAATTAAATAGAAAGTGAGAAATAAAAGGACCACCAGACAGTTGAAGAATTTCAAACAACATTAATCGAAATTAAAAACATAAAATATTTTATAATTACTCCAAAAAAGTTAACCACTTCAGTACAAACCTAACAATATATGTACGTAATCTCTATGTTTCAAATTATGCAATGCTGATTAAAGGGGAATCTAAGTTCACAAGTGGGAACACTCAGCATGGTAAAGATGTCAGTTCTTCCTAAATTGATCTGTAGATTTAATGCAGTCTTATCCAAATCCCAGAAAGATTTTCTGTAGATGTAGGCAAGCTTATTCTAAAATTTCTATGGAGGGGCTCCTGGGTGGCTCAGTCGGTTTAGCGTCCAACTTCAGCCTAAGTCATGATCTCACGGTTTGTGAGTTTGAGCCCCGTGTTGGGCTCCGTACCGACAGCTCAGAGCCTACAGCCCACTTTGGATTCTGTGTCTCCCTCTCTCTCTGCTCCTCCCCTGCTCACGTTCTGTCTCTCTCTCCTTCAAAAATAAATAAACATTCAAAAAACATTTTTTTTAATTCCTATGGAAAGCTACAAGCCCTAGAATAGCTAAAGCAATCATGGGCAAGAAGAAAAAGTGGGAGGAAACCCTCTACTGGATACCAAGGCCTGCTGGATAATTACAATAATCAAGACTATGAGAAGTGCACTGGTGGCGCAGTCGGTTAAGAGTCCAACTGTGGCTCGGGTCATGATCTCACAGTTCATGGGTTTGAGCCCCGCATCAGGTTCTGTGCTAACAGCTCAGAGCCTGGAGCCTGCTTCATATTCTGTGTCTCCCTCTCTCTCTGTCCCTTCCCCTGCTCATACTCCGTCTCTGTCTCTCTCTTAAAAATAAATAAACATTAAAACAATTTAAAAAAAGAAACAGACTATGAGATACAGATAGAAGGCTAGACACAAGGATCAGTGGAACAGAACAGAGACCCCAAAAATAAATAGACTCACACAAATGTGCCAAACTAAATTTTACAAAGATGCAAGAACAATCCAATGGAGGAAAATTAGCCTTTTTCACAAATAAGCTTGGAAAAATTGCATATCCATAATTGACAAAATAAACCTCAACTTAAGTCTCACACTGTATACAATTTAACTCCTAATAAATCATTGATTTAAAGCACTTAGAAAAAGCTAAAGAAAAAAAAAGTTAGGGAAAAAAGTAGGAGAAAATTTTGGGGATCTACATTAGCAAAATGTTTTTATAATTGACAGCAAAAGCACTATCCATAAGAGAAATTGACAAATTGGATATCATTGGAATTTAAAATTTTTCTCTGTTAAAGGTCACCTGAAGAGGGTAAACAATACAGAATGGGAGAAAATATTTGCAAACCACCCATCTGATAAAGGACTCATTTCTGGAATATACTAAAAAAATTGGCAAAATTCAGAAATTTAAAAAAAGTAATTAGAAAATGGGCAAAATGCATAAAAGATATTTCAGTGAAAGTTTAGACAGATGGCAAATAAGCACATGAAAAGATATTCAGCATCATCAGCCATCAGGGTAATGTGGTTTAAAACCCATGTGCTATCACTACACACCTATCAGAATGGCAAGAAAAAAATAATAATGGCAACATCAAATGCTGGTGAGAATTTGGAGAAGCTGGATCATTCAGACATTTCTGGTAAAAATGCAAACTGCTACGCTGTTCTCGAAAATAGTTTGGCAGTTTCTCGTAAAACTAAATGTGCAACCAACTACCAAATAACCCAGCAATTGAACTCTTAGGTATTCATCTTAAAAAGATGAAGATCTATGTTCACAATGTCCACAAATATTCACAGCAGCTTATTTTTAAAAGTCAGAAAATGGAAAACAAAACAAAAACAAAACAAAACAAAACAAAAAAACAAACAAAAAAAACAAACCCAGACATGTTCAATGGTTATATGGCTAAACTGTGGTATATCTACCCTGGAATACTGCTTAGCACCAAAAAGGAACCAAAATTGACACAGGGCTCAATATCAGGTACTGTGAGATCGCGACCTGAGCTGAACTCAAGAGCTGGACGCTTAACCAACTGAGCCACCCAGGTGCCCCCAACCTAATTTAAGGTTAAATCTTTTCCCAGTCCTTACTTCAATCTACTTCAGCACATTGGCTGGCCTGTGAAGTGGAAGGACATCGATGTCTGCTCTTTCCCCACCAAGTGGTGCCCTCAGCCCCCAAGGTCACTGACCCAGGTTTCTGATTCTGTCAGGTTCAAAAGGTGGAGGCTGGGAGTAGGGGGCTAAGAAAACTCTATACATGATGCTTTTACTTGTGCATTATTTCTTTCTAGGACGTCCTCATCTGTATGCTTGAAGAACTTTATTTTGTTTTTTAAGAACAGGCTAGTTCACTGTCATCTGTTTTCATATAGCTTTCCTTGATTTCTCCAGTCAGGACTAACTGTCTATGTTTTATGTTCCCCTGACAGTCTGTATATTTCTTTATTAGGACATCCATCCAATTGCATTTGGTCAGACTGAATTGATGTTTACTTTCAGCAGAGTAATAATTTACACTTAGAAACCACTTGACCTCTATTGTTCTAACAATCAGCATGTAAGTATTTGTGTGCGATGTTTTTAGTTTATGAAGCAATTCTGGCACTGTATTCCATATTTGGAATTATTCTTTCTTGGAAAATTTAAACTGCTAATTCTTTTAATTTTGATAGTGCAAATTTGTCATTAGGCAAGTTTTGTTATGATAAGGAGTTTATTTCCTTTGCATATTTCTGATGCTGGCTTAAAATTTTAAATTACTTAATATGTGACAGACTTACTTATGAAAATATAATAGACTACATAGAAGTTTTTAAAAATCGACAACATAACTCATAATACATTTCTCACAAAGGAAGGAAAAATATGTTAATTTCACTGCCAAATTTGTCTGATTTGTAATGACTCCAAGGCAGTGAGTTGAGAAAGAGCTTTTGGTCATGTCTGGCCAAATCAATTGTATCAATTATAATTGATTATAATGTCTGCTATGATGCAGAAAGAAGGTCATGTATATGCCATATTCTTACTAACATGATCACTAATCACATGTTAAAAATTTATTTTCAGTCATTTTCACCTATGTGTGTTGTTCATGTCATTGTAGTTATGGTGCTAAGCAAAAATACTTTCTATATGTGACTTGAAGTATAAATGTGACCGACTGTTAAGTCCTCTTCTTGTGAGCTTCATTTCTGCTTCCGAATGTATTGAGATTACCAAACTTTTATGAATTACTCATTAGTATACGAGACCAGCAGGCAGATTCTCTCAATTGCAGAATTCCATGTAGCAGCAAATACCCATCTGTAACAGTGCTATGTATATTAACTCTATAATGAGCTATCTTTGTTATGTTGAATACAAATATTTCACTAATTTTAAAAACTCCATTTATAATTCTGGATTTGAAGAATTAGCCTCACATCCTTTCTTGATGTTAAAACTATTAGAGTAAACTTTGAGAAACTTCTGGTCAGAATATTTTTCGTCCTGCTATATACTTCACACATAGGCAAGTAAGTTTAAATGCATCTTATGGAAGGCGGGAGGATGGGCTGTATAGATGCCCACACAATAGATAGACACACACACACACACACACACACACACACATACATACACACATACAAACATATACATAAATTTGGACATTTCTTTTGATTGACAACTCTCAACAGAAATTACTACATAAATAATTTGTCCTAAAGACCAGGATGAAGTCTGCACATATCTTCTAAAGATAACACTGATTGTACCCTCCATGCATATGTCATATGTTTTACAAAACTTTTTATCTTGAAAAAAATTATAGATTTGCATGCAATTGTAAGAAATAATAGAGAGATTCCGTGTATCCTTTCCTAGTTTCCTAGTGGTAACCTGACATAACGCCATAGTAACATCATACCATAATCTGGATCTGGATATCCATACAGTCAAGACACAGAATGGTTCCATCATCAGAAGTATTTCTTTCTTTGTCCTTTTATGGCCACACACATTCCCTCTCCCATCCCCTTCCCATTTCTGTAATTTTGTCATTTCAAGTATTTTATAGAAATGAAATAATGCAGTATGGAATCTTTGGAGGATTGGCCTTTTTTCACTCAACATCATTATGGGAGATTAATCCAAGTTGTGTGTATTTGTTCCTTGGGATTCTCTCGCTCTGCCCCTCTCCTGCTCGGTCTCTCTCTCTCTCTCTTTCTCTCAAAATAAATAGGTAGACATTAAAAACATAAATACTATGAAAAAGATTAAATTAGGTTAAATATTTTTTGGAACTGGATATTTGTAATTAGAGAATTGAAACTGAACGTTGAACTTAAGAAAGCAAGAGATCACTTTATTTTCAAACATGAAGATAATCAGGAAATCATGGGGCCTGTTGGAACTTTCATCAAGAAGCAAGTTAAGAGGGGTGCTTTGGTGGCTCAGGCTGTTAAGCTTCTGGTTCTTGATTTCAGCTCAGCTCATGATCTCACGATCGTGGGATCAAGTCCCTGCATCCAGCTCCATGCTAACAGCATGAAGCCTGCTTGGGATGTTCTCTCTCAATCTCTCTCTCTGCCTCTCTCCCCAGCTCACACTCTCTCTCTCTCGCTCTCTCTCAAAATAAATAAGTAAACATTAAAAAGAAAAATAAGCAAGGCAAGAATTGCCCACCCCCAACAAAAAGATTTAACAGGACAGCTGGACAACCAAATAAAGCTGATTCCATTATCAGTCTTCTTGCATTTTGTTTCTTCAATATGCTAATGATCCCATCATTTGCTGGTGAGGCTGTAAGAACAATGTACAAAGCTGGTTATTCCAAAAACTGACCTTCGAACTAGTTCATAGCTATTGAACAGTTGCTAGGAAGCAAATGCTTTCATTGTATGATTTTACTTCTTCCCCATTAAGTCAAAAGACACATGAGATGTAAGGAATCCAGCAGATCCTGGATTTTAACCCAAGGAGTCTCAATCAGGCAAACATGCTTGAAATGTGTCAACTACGTTTTCTAAAACTCTAAAATTTCAAATTCAAAGCAAAGGATACATTTCAAATCTGAGACACCTTATTTTAATGGTGTAATCTGATAGGTTTCCTATCTGACCATTGTGTCTATTACCCTAATTAAAAAATAAATACTGTCGGTATTCGGGCATGTAGGAAAAGCAATTCATCTCACTGACGCCACATAACAGACACAAGCAATCTAAGAGACAACTAAAGAACAATAATAACAAACACCCTTTTGGTTAAAGCTTTGTGGAATATAGTGTTAAGATCTCATATTAGTCACTCGAGACTTGTGGACATAAGAATACCTTCTCTTGATGGATACAAGAAAAGCCTTCAGAAATACATAACAAATTTCTGGGCATTTGAGTGTGGTTCACTAATACCAATTCTTCTAAGCCTTTAATGATATGCACGGCTAGAATCATTTAATGATACCTGATACAGTAGCTTTAGAGTCCTGGAGATACTCATGTCTCAGACTCAAAGTTGGATGCATAGAAATCTGTTATTTATCTCCTTTACTTATTTAGCCTGTCTGAAAACTGAGAGCTGAATAAAATATTTAACAGCTAAATTCTTTTTTTTTCTATTAAAGACTTTTAATGTGAAATCACCAACAGAAAAAAAAAAGAGCAGAAAAAAACTGCTTAAAAGGTTACAGAAATTGATGCATATAAAAATGTCCATCTAAAAATGACACAACCTCAAAAAGTTACTATTTTTTTTAACAAGTATGTTCCAAAAGAATATGGCCACATTTCAGAGAGACATTTCTTCTCCCAACACCATGACAAGTGTTGATATCACTAAAAGGATTCTGAAAATGAATTCAAAGCAACATCAATTTTTTTTAAATGTTGGAGAAAGTAAAATGATTTTGGTATATATGTCTCGTAAAGACCTTCGTTTTTACAGACTCTTAACTCAGTTCTCTTAATACTCAAAAGAACTATTTGGACAGTTACATGGATCTTTCTCAAAACCTATTTTTTAAGCATTCTCACTCACACACAGATGTACACACACACACACACACACACACACACACACACACTCATGTTTTTTTTTTTTAAAGTGAGCAAGTCATTTTACTCATGATCTCACATATCTTTTTTGCCTGGCAATGTATTCTGATCCCTGCTAAATAATAGGAAAACAAGTGTTTGCAGCAAATGCTCTTATAAGGAGAGTTAGTAGAATTTTCTGCAGGTACTCTCCAAGCCCAGGGTGATTTTTCCAAATGGTCTGTAAATTCTCTGTAAATTAAGCACTGGCATTTCACTTCCCTTCTGCTAATCACGTCAAGCTACCTAATTCCTAACTGTAAAATCAAATGTCTTAGTGACTTTCTCCTAGCTGAGTCTTCTCAATAGCCTCTCATATTAGGGATTCAATGGCTGTGCTTTAAATGAACCCGTTTCACTGGCAGGTGCCTGCTGGTTTTTAGGTTTTCAACGGTACCATTACTATCATTTATAAGGATAACATCACAATTAAGAATGTATGAATAATTTAAAGTTGAGTAGCATTCAGTTTCACAGTCTGTCTGGCACGAAGGTTGGAAAGTGCAAGGTCTTTATTTTATTACAAAACACTGGCTGTCTGGGTAAAAGGAGATGAAAAGTTACTAATTTCAGGCTTTACTTCAAACCCTTTAATCTTGCAAATAAGTGCCTTCAGTGAGGACTTTGTGATCTCCTAAAGCCCAGCCAGAGTCGTTCATGTTCTTTGTCTTTTCCCAAGGTCCTTACCTGATCCTAGGTGAGCCAAATGAGACAAAAGGGAATCCACTAGAGGAAGTGATTATTTAATAGAGCTTTTCCTGTTAAATCCTAACTTGTGCTGTTGGCAAATATTATGAAACACGATCATTTCATTGCCATAAATAATGTTATATAATTAAAATTCCATTCTGTGCTTGGGAACAGTGTGATAAACCGTTTGCGAATTGGTAATTCTATTTATTAAAAACAGAGGCATTAATTTTGACACGTTGAATTATAACACAGACAAACAGATCTTGTGTTTTAATTAAATGCTCTATTTGATGAGCTTTTTTAGTCTAAGATTTAATACCAGATCCTACAATTCGTATGGTATAGAGCAGGGGACCATCTTAGCAGGGAATACAGAGACTCTGGTGGAAAAGCTCTGCTAGGATCCAAAAGGCACAGAGCAGGACCCCTGAGCCTCTCCGTCCAGCACCCCCTCTCTGTGTCAGGCTTGGTACCATTAGCTGGTTTGTTAAGACCTCTCCCAGCTCCCTTTTTTCTTCCAAAGCCTCCAGCAAGGCTCCCGGTCCTCGAAGGCATTACTTATTCTCTAATGATAAAGCAGGGCTGAATATTTTTTTAAATAAATAAATAACAACCAAACTGCTTTGAGCTTTCTTTCACATTAAGCTACATTTAATATTCATTTCACATTTTTTTTCTATTAATTAAAAGTAAACCGTGTATTGTATGGTACATTATCCCTCTAACAGCCCCATGTGGAGATCATGAAGTGGAAGACTAATGGTGTAGACTTTAGCATTTAGTTTTAACCAGAATAATTTACATATCTGTGAGAAGAGTCCAAGGCATGTGTAAATAAGCAGAACTCTGAGATATCAAGACCCTTGCTCGGTTTACTATGGACCGCCGAGCTATGGGCTGTGTATTTATTCCATCAGTCAGGTAATTTAATGAGACTTACACAGCATCTATTTCTGCAGAAGAGACAAAAGTTATTATTAAGGAGAGGCATGTGGCAGTAAGAAAAATGTGTTTGCTTGTTTTATTTTATTCTATTACCCCAAGTAGCAAAGGTGATCCCATTCAATGTTCATTAAAGTTTACCTTTCTAATTTATCAAAGGGGACCCACATCAACAGTTTTATGCTGAGATTTCAAAACTGGAAACATTAAAATTTGATCCCAAATGCCAGATATTTAGGGAGGCTTTTCATTAGAAAAATAACCACATAGCTTTAATCTATAGATTTTTTATTAATGCACAACTCTATTAGGTGAACCAGAGAAAGTACATTAAAGAAAAGTCATCAACTCCGAAAGGGCATTTGAACTTCGAATTACCCAACTTTCAGACAGTTCTAAGGGAGGAAAGACATTTCTGAGAGAACGGGTGAGTTTAAATAAATGATCACAAAAGCATAGGTTTCAGTGAATTTGTCTGGAAAGAGCTATGCTGTGTTGTGAATCGTGTTAGGCAGTTACTAGAAGACTAAGAGTATTTTAAGAAAACGCTGTGTTTCTTTGATAAAATGTAAATTGAATGACATCAGGATTTAGTATTCAAACTGATTTCAGTTATAGGCTCTTAAAATATGCCTTGCATGGAATAGAGTTCTCTGTGAGGAAATCATTGTAAAGGGTACAGAAATCAGTGAGGACGACTGCTGTGTGATGCTAAACATCCGTAAGAAACGTGAAAAACTCAATCACCGAGGATGTTTCCAAATAGTCATCATTCGTGGCATCAACGTTGCCAAATGGGGAGTGAAGAACAGAAACAAGAGTCACCCTAATGATAATTCTGGTTTAGTAAGATGTTCGGATAACTGATGCTAAGTGTGCCTGTAGAGTTTGAATTCCCTGGATCTTTGTCTGAAACTTCATTCCGAAGTTATGGCAAAATTGACATGAATCCTGAAATATTTAAAACTGATTGAACTGATGCTGTTCCTTTAAAAAACACCATCATCCTTTGTAACCCAAACCAACAGTATGAGAGCACAAATGTTCAGACATAGACACTGCATTTTTACATGGCCTCTTGAGTGTTCACACTCCTACAAAGGCTGTCAGACCTGCTAAATGGCATAGCCAAATTTCTCTTGGATCTTTTTATAATACAATGATGCATAAGTGTAAGTCGACGCAGCATTTGACTCCTCAAATACCATATCACAAAGTCCTTCAAATATGCAACTCAATCCATAGGATGAATTCGAGCCAATTCCACACACAAAAATATATCTGTAACTTTACATACCCTTTGCATATCGTAACCTAATGTTAAACTTACACACGATTCCTCCTGCAGCAAAAACTCATTTTAAAGTTCTCCGCTTTGGTTCAGAATGAACTTACTTCATTCAAATTATGAACTTTAGGCTGATTATATGAGAATAAATCTATAGAATACATACTCTGGTGAAGGCTAATAACAACTTTCCTCTGTTTTCGTTCCAAAGTAATTATTTCAAAGAATATGACAAGTAATTTATTTTCAAAATACACATGAAGAAAAATGAATCTGACAACAAAACACTGAGAGCCTCAGAAGAATAAGGTTCTTCATTTTTTATAAAGTTCTTGTCATACTACGTTTTATTTATTTATTTATTTTTGTCACTGCTTCCAATAGATTCGGAGTTTCTAAGGCATATATCATAATTTGGCTATCTTTCTCTCCTCAACACCATTTATATTGCCTTGTACATAGAACATGTTCTCAGAAAATACCTGTATTGAATGTTGAATGAATAGAACTTCTCAAGGAGTTTCTGCAAGAATTTCAAATAGTTTAGCTGCATCTGGGATTCCGAGACTCGAAAATAATAGGTACACTGCTTTGAATAAGAAAAGCTACACATAAATCATTGCAAAAACCTTTTTTAAAACAGAGATAGTCATTCTTTCTGAGAAATGATTATTTTCTTCTTCAGATATTGGTGGTTGTGATAGATATCCCACACCTGTTTAAACTTAAATACTCTTACTTTATTTACATTTAGGCTTCATAGAGCATTTCAGTTTGTCTGACTACGCCTGTCCATTTTATGTTTTAAGACATAATTTAACACTTAAAAATATTGCACTTTTCTTACTCTTCCAGTCAAGTGTGATTATACAGAAATATGTGTCAATTAAAAGATTGCTTGCTATATCATTAGTTGGCAGAGATGCAATGGAGTTTCCCAGCAAAATGAATCTTGAAACATTTGCCTTTCTTTTATTATAGTCTTTTTTTTGTGTGTGTGTATTTCTGTCATTACATTTCTTTGGACAGAGATTAAAGCAGAGCTATTTTCTATTAAATTGCTCAGCCAACCAGCAGTGGTCCTGAAATCTCAGGGCCTTTTTTCAGAATACACTTGCACATGAACATATCCTTTATTAGTTGGATTTTTAAAATTCTGTCATGGGTTCTGGGTATCTATATGTGGCATTCACTCAAATAATTCCTATTCTCCCTCATACTTAAGAACCAGTGCGACTCTTGTGATATCAAGGCTCCAGGGTCATATCAGGTGAGTGCTTCCATTTTAGTTTTCAACTATTCAGTATACTGATGGTCTATGGCTAAACCTCTAAAATGTGGAACAAAGGCTACATTAATTTTCTGATCTTTTTAGAACCACCCTGTTAGAGTAAAGCAATGCATTCGAAAGCCCTGAATATTTAGAAATTCTTTGGTTGAGGTGCTGTGATTTTTAATGAGCTTTCACTTTTATTTTTTACTCATTGATATTTGAAGATACATGAATACGCTGACAACATACACTTAATTCCTCTTTAAATCATAACACTTTTTAATGGTTCCAAACACGTAAATATGCCGATGATGATAAAAGTATTGAAATTTAGAGACGCCAAAAGCCCTTTCCTGTAACATGAAGAATTTTATAAAGGAAGCAAATGATTGTTTGGATAATGCTAGCTTGAGACAATAGGAACTGGGATGCCGTGACATGGAGCCTCTCTCCTTATGTTTTAATAACAGCCTTCTGAGCACACATATTCACTTTCGGATTTTTAAGCAATTAGTTTGCAGATGTCACTAAATAAATGGCATTCATTCCTTAAGCAGGAACCATACCTGTTAACCATCTCAGCCTATTCTAGCTTTAAAGCTGGGCTTGATGTGCACAGCATGCTCGAAAACTGTACTCACAGTTCAAATGAGCTGGATTACAGACCATGACCACTGAGACCCTCACATGACAAAGCCTTTGTGTAATTAATATGCAGGGTAAAATGCTCCCTGGACTGCTGCTAAAGCGATTTAAATCATGCACATAAAAAATGTAATCACAAATTTAGCATGGTGGACAGAGTAGTCACACTGGGCTTGATTGCATAGAAGGTTCCAAGTGTGTTTTAAATGTCCTTTAAGATTGAGATTAGGACTTGTACTTACAAGATGCATATTAATCTAAAACTCAACATTTTTCAGTGTGGGATCACAGTAGGAGAACATTATGGGCAATAGAGGTTCATTCTAATCCCAGTAGGTAATTACACTTTGAAATAATATTCTTTAATTAAATCTTGTTTGCAGTTGATTGATTTAAACACTAACTCTAAAAACCTAAATTTGAGTTTTTATCAATTTTTGATGCTTATTGCACACAACTTGGGCTTTAATCGATGTTTCTGAAGTTTTAAAGCCCTTGTCCACCGTATCCTGGTTGAATTTAGTGTGATTATCAACATCATTCTTTAATACTCTTGATGACTTCCTCTGGAAGCTCGATAAGTCTGCGCACTTTTACAATTTTAATGGATACCTGAAAAGTATTTCATGTGTCTCAGTGCCAACATGTACATGGAAGGGTCTTCTACTGCACCTTTAGTAGACACGTATCCTAATCCCTTCTCTGAAGTACGGAGGGTTTTATTTTTTTTCAAAAATATTCACCATTGGCAACATTACAGAGTAAAAATCGGACCACAGCTCTCGTGACGGACAAGGTGCAAAGAGAAAGAACTTCTCAATTTCCGAGTAATTTGCGTCTTTTCAAATTTGAATATGACATTAGGCCACAGCAACAAAAATACTGCTTCCGTGCATTCACAAAGAGAAGCTGTCTAACAATAAATACATCACCTTTTATGTTTGTAGCTCCTTTCTCGCCATTTGGCAAAGCTCACCAAAACACGCTTAAAAGACTCGCTGTGGACATGTTCAGATGAATTCCTTTTTGGTTGAATAATCCGTATGCCACCAAATCTGTGTAATAACTGCTAAAAGCAATATGTTTTACTGTACCATTGTGAAGGAAGACCGTTTTGGCAGGTAACATTAACATCTAATTGCATTTCAGTCTTGTAGATTTTGGAACTCTTACAATTCCTCACCCCCCTGACACAAGTGCTTTTTCTGAAGGGAAGTTGTGAAAAATGTCATGTCCTATAACCCACAGAAGGGAACCCTGAAATACGTCCTAACTTGGCGCATGATATTATCTGTCAGGGATGATCCAGGATCTTCATAATTTGTTGCAAATTTGCAAACGACCATGAGACCAATCTAATGGGCATCCACATAACCAACTAGTTGTACTGTTTACAGATTTATTTCCGGAACCACAAAATTAGGTCTGGTGTCCTGAGCATTGTGATTTAAAGATGTCGTTCACCAGTGTTTATATTTAAATTCATACAAACAAGGATCGGCTTGGTTTCAGCTTCAGCGGTGCCACAGAGCAGCATCTTGTAGATGTAGCCCAGTAAATTACATTCATGATGCCATATTTAATAACTGAAAATTCACATTTTACAACAATTGCATTTGCCACTGCTGAAAACAAACCGGTACGTGGAATGTTTTATTACAACGGCTACATTCTTGTGAGAAATGATTAAGTCACTATGAGAGAAAAGTAAGGCCAAAAGACCTCATTCACCGTAACGCAAATATTAATCACACATAAATAATACAGGTGTCTTGCAGTAAGCCACATTCCCCTAAAATATAGATTACACATCCTAGGGGCAAATAGTAGTACAACAGACTTGAAATAAATCCCTCAAGCCATGGTGGCCAAAAGGAAATCATTTATGTTTTGACAGTTTAATATACTTTTTGGTTATGCATAACAGATGAAAATATTTACACCAATATAAGAGAGTGAAAGAAAAATTAAATCTGACTAATCGACCTGTTCAAAGTATGATTTTTAATTTCAAGGAATTTTTTTTATAACTACGCCAAATAACAAATACGCTTCCTCCAATTCAACCGTATCCATTCATTTTTAATTATTTCACAGCAGCTAAAAAATAAACCAGTCTCTCAACTTAAAGAGAACTTTTCTTGGTATGCACACATACCTCGTCTGGAGAGAAAGAGGGCTGCCTGCCAACCCAGAACACCGCAGGGTAAGATGAATGTCACCAGGAGGGGTGCAAGGGACGTGGACGTGGCTGGGCTTTTGGGGGGCAGAATCAGAGCCACAAGAGGTTATGGGGCAAAAAGACCTATTTACCGTGACTTTGATTTTTTTACTGAATTTTTGTAACATAGGCATGTTATTTCTTCTAAAATTTTTTTTCAACGTTTTTATTTATTTTTGGGACAGAGAGAGACAGAGCATGAACAGGGGAGGGGCAGAGAGAGAGGGAGACACAGAATCGGAAACAGGCTCCAGGCTCCGAACCATCAGCCCAGAGCCCGACGCGGGGCTCGAACTCACGGACCGCGAGATCGTGACCTGGCTGAAGTCGGACGCTTAACCGACTGCGCCACCCAGGCGCCCCTCTTCTAGAGAAAATATTAAAAAGGTATGTTAAAATAGGAATCCTCGTCTTAGATCCACATCCACTCCTGCTTTTCAACAAGCGTATATTGGACACTGACAATGCTTGAAACACTAGGTAAGGCGCCAGAGAAAGAGTGGGAGATTAGCAATCAGCCAGATGGCTCTTTGGCCTGAGAATTTAAAATTCACTGAGAGGTGTATCTGAGAACTCAAATAACAGGACAGACCATATACAATCAAACATGGTATTACATGGTTCAGACTAAAGGATTACAGGAAAAAAACTCAGGACAATGAGGGAGTTGGGGGTACAGGGAGAAGGTGCGTACGAGTAGATAACCTTCCACAGGAATACTGACATTCCAATAATGTAAGGAGTCCCCGAACTCAAGTATAGAATTCTGAGATTGGCAAATACATGAAGAAATGATTTGTAACACTACGAAACCAAGGAAAATCTGTGTGAGGTTTCAGAGGTTTTAGATAGAACACATTTACATATGACATTTGTACCCAAAAAAAAAGCTGATTTAGCCATAAGTATCAAATAAGATGGAGGGATCTGCCGACAGTGGTCACTATTCAAATGAATGGTGTCTTTGGAAACTTTCACGTTAAAAGACTCCAAATGTGCCGGTAAGAGATAGCCAAGCAAAAGTAAGTTCTAGTTTTTCCTACTTAATTTGTTCTTACATCCTCGTTTCTGTCATTCTGTGTTAATAGGTTAGGAACTCTCTTCTTCAATAAAATCACTCTCTTTTGCTAATATCTACATCACAACAATTCCTTTATTTTCCCCTGACCGAAATGACCAACCAGTCAACATCACAGGCTCTCCTGTCCCACCTATTCCTAGGTATGAAGTGCCCTTCTGCCTGTCAATGGCAAACCGCTCCACTTCTGCCCTGGATCCTTCCTTCTTCCCACCCGTTACACTGAGGACAACTTTGCTCCCTAATTATGTCCTATGCTTCTTATATTATCAGTTTCTCTATTCCTATAATATCATTTCTATGAGCACACAATTAAAAGAAGAAGAGAAGGAAAGAAGAGGGGGAGGAGTGAAGGAAGGAAAGAAGAAAGAGGGAGGGATGGAGGAAGGGAAAAAGGAAAGAAGGAAGGAGGAGAGGGAGGAAAACAACTAGCTCTCTTTCTAGCCCACTTCTTTATCATTTCCATCACACCAATGTTTCTTGAAATGAAGATCTGTATTCGACTGCTCCACATTCTCTCCTATGGCTCTAAGCTCAACCTAATTCAATCATACTTTCATTCTCACAGCATCACTAAGACTGCTTTTAAGGTCACCATATTTTCAAATCCAATAATCCAGTCCATTCTTATCTAACTTAGGCCCTCACAAGCATTTGCAGAGTTGACCTTGTCATCTTTCTAAAAATATTTTCTTGTTTTGACCTCAGCATGCCCACATTCTTGGTTTTGTTTCTGCTCCACAGATGGCCATTCGATGGTGTCATTTTCTGGATTTTCTTACTCAGATTTCAGTCTAAATTTTGAGGACTTGCAGAACTCTGTCTTATATATCCTTCTCTTTCCTCTCTATACTTTCCTCCTAGGTGATTCTCATTCAGGCCCATAGTTCTACATAATGATTTTAAGGTTCAGTCTTTATCTCTCTAAAACTCAAAACTCACATCCAGCTGTTTTATTCATCCTGCCCCTTGAACAGTCGAACCCAATTAACATGGTAAAACATAATTTTTAATTTTTCTTGGTAAAATTGCTTCTTCACTCAAACTGAGTTTTCCTCACTCAGTCAAGATGACCGCCACTCACCCAGCTTTTCAAACCAAAATGTAGGGCTATGTCCTTCTCTTGTTTAAAAACCTCCAATGAGGGGCGCCTGGGTGGCGCAGTCGGTTAAGCATCTGACTTCAGCCAGGTCACGATCTCGCGGTCCGTGGGTTCGAGCCCCGCGTCAGGCTCTGGGCTGATGGCTCAGAGCCTGGAGCCTGTTTCCGATTCTGTGTCTCCCTCTCTCTCTGCCCCTCCCCCGTTCATGCTCTGTCTCTCTCTGTCCCAAAAATAAATAAATGTTGAAAAAAAAAATTAAAAAAAAAAAACCCTCCAATGAATCCCCATGATACTAAAAATGGAATTATGCTCTTTATCTTATAGCTGTTTCCAGTATTCCACACAATCCGACCCTATGCTCTTCTCTTGATGACCTCTCCTATGTTATCTTCCTTCTTCACTATGCTTCAGACATATCAGCCATTTTCAATTTTCTGAACATTGTATCTTAAATTAAACGCTAAACTAGCTAATCTAATGTAGCCGCCAATGTTCTCTATCCCATTATTCTTTTATAATTCTCTGCACTGAAATTATAACCATCTGATATTTATCTTGTTGGTTTGTTTTCTATCACTCTGAATGTTAACTCTAAGACAGTAGAAGCCTCATCTGTCTATTCTCCACTATATTCTCTGACTCTAGAATACAGCACATCACAGGTGTGCCCTTTCTTCCCGATACATAGCACACATTCCAACAACTTGCACAGAACTGTGGTGAAACTTCAAGGATAACACATTTTAATAATGTGTGACTCAATCTGTATTAACTATGGTTGTTTTCAATTATTTTTCCACTGGTATTAATAATTATATTAATAGTGTTATTAGCTGTTATAGGTAAACATAGTCTCTATGGTATGCATATATGTAAAGAAAACATAGCTTCCTACTAGAGGGCAGATGTAACATGGGCATATGCTTAGCTTTATTCCCCATGTGTGATGCTAGCCTTCACTAACTACTAGTGAACACTTGGATGCTGGAAGGGAGGGCATTTGTTTACGTCACACATCAATGAGCAAAGTGGTACTGGACAACAGCCACCTGGGATTTGAACCTAAAGGAAATGGAGGCCAGCCACATGAGGCTGAGGTCCCACCCAATACTTTTTCGAACCTGGACTGCAGTCAAGTATTCCTCTCTATCCCTGTGATTCCATCTGAGAGGCTTGCCTGATGCTTCCAACATCAGGCATCTCCTCAGCCTTTCCCTAAGGAAGTGTCTTCAATAGTCCCTGTGAGAACCTTTTCCATTATTGATGAAAACACATCAGGTAATGGAAGTAGTTCCTCTCAATAAAACACAATAAAACGCACAGGAACACTTGAGGAAAGAGGACAATTATGTTTAGAGATTTCTAGCTCCCGAAGAAAATATGCTGTCCTGTTCCAGATACTCAAATTAAAATGAAATCTTAGGTAAGACCAAAAATCTTTATTCCAGTACTCTACCACAGGGTATTTAAACATTGTTTCTTTAGGATATTAACTTTTTCCTTTTTTCAGTTTACTTGGACTCAATGACTTTTGTAGGCCCTTGACACTTTGGTTTTTGTGGGACCCTTATCTCTGTAAAAAATTATCAAAAAATGTATTTTTACTACACTGATAGAAAAAAATGTTATTATGATATATGAAAACATTTTTCATGATATAAAATGTCTTTTTTCACATTTTTAAAAAATTAAAACATTCTAATGGGTCCCCAAAGGTAGGTGAAGACCAAGCTGCTGTGTTTAGTGGACCTGATGGATAAGCTGGCCCCACTCAAATGAAAGAGACAGAAGTATTTTGAACATGACTTGTCTATCAAAATGCTAAATCATTCTTCATAAGATGGTATTGCACCTTACTGTTTTTATGGTATTTTACATTACTAAGTTATTATTCAACATTCTGAGCACCTAGACATGTAAAACAATTAATGCAAGGCCAATCATTTGCCATGGGTATTAGAAGAGTTAAATAGTCTCTCTATTGGGTAAAAGGGAGCCCTCAGATTTTAAATCATTAAAAATATTGCTATTTAATATCCTTACATGTATGGATTTACAAGACCACATTCTTGCTTTTTTGGGTATGATCTTTAAAAAAGAAAAGATCTAGAAAAAAGCTAGAAAGATCTAGAAAAAAAAGTCATATTTTAATTCATTAAAAACCTTGAATGTGGAATTGATAAACCAAAGATCTTGTTATAATGACTTATCATTCTTCCCTTTTCCTTTCTCTTCCTGAAAACATTGAGGCAAGTGTTTATACACTGTATCCTACCTCTTTTCTCCAACTTCACCCTACATAGGATGACTATACATTCCAATGTGTTCGGGATAGTCCCTGTTTATGACTTTTGCCCAACACCCCTCTTTCACTCTTACAAGTGATCCAGGTTGGACAATGAATTGTAACCATCTTACCTATAGTAATTCTGAAGTTGATTGTTCCTTCAAGTCTATTTATATTCTTGATAACAAATTTACCTAAATACAAGGAAAGATAAAGAAGACATTTATACCAGGTTAAATCTCTTTGAGCATAGGTGTAGCTCTGTAAATTCCAAGTGCAAAAATTACTGTTAGCGTCAACTGCTTCTATAATAAGGTTCAATTAGACTCTCCATAATCTGATCTCAACCTATGAACAAATACTATATGGTCTCTCTTATCTAATCTCTTCACTATTCCCCACTGAGTTTTTCATCGTACTCTCATTCTTCCCATTCCTATCTGCTTTAGATGAAATATTTTACCTGTCCCAGGGTCACTCCTGAGAGCCAAATCTTGAGACCTGGTCTATTATACAAGCATCTAAAGCAGATCTTTGCTTCTCTCCCTACTTCCCTCCCTACTATGAAGGGATACTATGAAGAGATACTATGAAGGGATACTATGATAATGCCACATGGTTTCATGTTCTTCTCAACATTGATAATTTGCCTTGTAGGTAGAAAGCACAGATGTCTATCTACACAGACATTTCAGTACTTTTCTTAAGTACAAAATTTGTCTTCTTCTACCTCCTGGAATACTGCTGGAACTTCATCAAAGGCCTTTCTTTCTTTCTTTATCTCTTTCTTTCTTTCTTTCTTTCCTTTTTTTATTAACATTCAAGTGCCCCTGGGAATAGCAATTTATAAAATTTTTGTCAATAACGTATACTTTAGTATAATTTAAAATTTTCAAAACAGAGTGTAATAGGAAGAATGGGAAGAAAATGGAGGCTCTAGGGTAAAGGCAGAGTAAAACGGTGTCTTGCCAAGAGGAAATTGTTATAATTCCTAGTCCAGCTAACTCTTATAACCCACCAAGTCTTTCCCTGTTAGAATCAGCTTTGAATCCAATTTTAAAATATCCCCTCCCCTTTTAAATGGAGACATCATAGTATAGTGTTAAAAATATATATATGTCCCACAATCTATAAGGCTTGGATACAAATACTAATTCTACCCCTTACTTACTACGGACACTCCTGCAACTTAAAATTTTTCTCTAAACGTTAATTCTCTAGTCTGTGAAAGAGAGAAGGTTCCCCTGACTTTCAGCTAAAAGTAAAAATAAGGACCCTCTCCTGTGCCACTTTTCAAATAAAGTGAGGCATCACAAATGTATCCATATTACAAGAAAAGAAAAACATGCTAAATGAGAACACTTGCTCTGGGACCAACATCTGACCAGAAACAAGCAGTTTGGGTCAAAGGATGCCCTGGCCCTACCTATACAGCCAAGCTCTGCATTTCTTCCATCTTCACAATTCTCAAAATGTTACTCTCTGAAAGAAAAGCAAAACAAAACAAAGAAATCTCGTATCCAGGGACACCAGGCTCCGATGATGGTAGAAAAGCATCACATCATACATGGGGATCTAAATAAAAGTCTAGTATTTAAGAATGAGACCTCCAACCCTTTTCTCACTCCACTCTCAGTACCCATGCCTAGAATCAGACCTTTCTAGCAAACAAGCAAACTGGCTAGCAGGCTGGACACCCTAAAGCAAAGGCAGCAGGTTGACAGTCCTTCCTGTCCACCGTATGCTTTCAATCAGTACAGCCAATAATCATCAGTTATTTGTAAGGAGGAGTGAAAAAAAAAATCTTGAAGTAAGGGGACTATCAAAAATAAATAGAGAATAAAAATAAAAATAGAAGTAAATTGGATGAGAAAAAATAAGACAATTAGAGGACCAATTCGCAAACTCTGACATCTGACTAAGAGAGGGTGTAGACAATGATACGGAAGAAGTGACAGAGAGGGGCGCCTGGGTGGCGCAGTCGGTTAAGCGTCCGACTTCAGCCAGGTCACGATCTCGTGGTCAGTGGGTTCGAGCCCCGCGTCGGGCTCTGGGCTGATGGCTCAGAGCCTGGAGCCTGTTTCCGACTCTGTGTCTCCCTCTCTCTCTGCCTCTCTCTGCCCCTCACCCGTTCATGCTCTGTCTCTCTCTGTCCCAAAAATAAATAAACGTTGAAAAAAAAAAATTAAAAAAAATAAAAATAAATAAAAATAAAAAAAAGTTACAGAGAAAAATAAAAGAAGGAAATCTCCTGGCAAGAAACGTGTTTCCAGACATGTGCCCAAGCAAGAAGAATGAACAACACATAGCAAAGCATAAAATCATGAAATCTTAAAATACCGCATATTACAATTAGATTATAATTGCTCCCAGAGAGAAAAACAAAATATACCCCTTTAAAAAGTTAAGGGCGCCTGGGTGGCGCAGTCGGTTAAACGTCCGACTTCAGCCAGGTCACGATCTCGCGGTCCGTGAGTTCGAGCCCCGTGTCAGGCTCTGGGCTGATGGCTCAGAGCCTGGAGCCTGCTTCCGATTCTGTGTCTCCCTCTCTCTCTGCCCCTCCCCCGTTCATGCTCTGTCTCTCTCTGTCCCAAAAATAAATAAACGTTCAAAAAAAAAAAGAAAATTTAAAAAAGTTAATATACAGTGGATTAAGAATCAAAGAGGGTCCAGACTTCTCAGAGGATACACTAGGAGCCAACACACCATGGTGCACATAAAGGCAGAGTGACGACATTTCTGTCAGATGCTCCAACAACTCCCCTTCCAACAACCCTTTCCCAGAAAGCTTATTGGAGGATTCACCTTACCAGACTAAGGATGTAGAACAAGAGAAGAATAAAGGGAATTCCAGAAGACCATGATGAGACAATACCTATTAACAGGGCTAGGTTAAAAAATGAAACAAGCCAGAAGTGATACATAGAGGAAGTCTTCGGGGAAGGATGTCACCAGGAAATAAAATCAAATGATGCAAAAATCTGAATGCATAGAAAATGACACTACGAATTGGAAGGTTATAGGGAGATTTGCTGTAGGCCGAAAAACAAGTTAGAAAATCAAGCAAAACAATGTATTAAAAGGACCACCTCATCTGTGTTGATCTGCCTCTACCACACCTCAGAAGTAGAGCTCTCCATTCTGTGCTCTAGCATGAGGAGAGGTATGAGTCAGCCCTCTTGCAGCCTAGCCATTTGGTGTTCATTCAGGCCTTCCCCGGCCTTTGACTTCTGGGGATGAGTAGGGCCCTGTTTGGGAACATATATAGAGGACCACTTTTGTGTTTTGCCTTTGTTTTCAGCTCACTGACTTTCTCCATCACTGGCATGCAGGCCCATTTTCATTACAGCCAATGAAATTTGGCTGACTGTGTGTGTTTTAGTGGTGGGAGAGCAAGCCCATTGTCTTTTAATTTTTGTATTTTCCTTCATCCCTCTGTATTCTGCAATAAATATGGACAGAATTAAAAAAAAAAAAAAAAGAAAGAAACTCTGGCCAGTTGAGTCTTTACTGTGGAAGGATAAACCGGGCTTCCAGAAGATGCCTGGGTTCATGAGAACTGGAGAAGTGGAGCTCATCTCCAGGCCGAACCTCTGTTTACTGTCCTTCATTTCTCCGGTTTAGCCTTATAGGAAGAGTGCCAGATAGTTAGCAAAGTACGGATTTCCTCTAGTGGCAAAGCCATTGTGTAAACACGGTGAGGGATAAACAGCCCAGTATTTCTAGCTGCAACTGGGATAGGATGGAATTGAAATGAGAAGCAGGAATGTATAATGTAAAGAAAATTATCAGAAATTGGGAACCTTATTCCTTACTTTCTTCTAGCTACCTAACGGAGAAACCCAGAGTGTCTCTAGCAATTGTGGTAGACAATGGAAAAAAAAAAAAAAAATCAGTGAGTCCTGTACCCAAAAGGACATCTTGTCACCCTGATGTTGTCATGAGCTGGACAAATGAGACCTGGTCCCTTTCAGTTTGCTGTCTCCTTTGCTTTTAGCACAAGACTTCCTCCTTCACTGAACTACTCTCCACCTGACGAGACAGCTTGCCATTTTCTTGCGACCTAATCTCAAAACACGGAACATTAGGCCTAGTGGATTGACTAAACTGCATTGACTGTCTCCTTGGATGTTTCTGGTAGGATATCATGACAGGCTGCAGCTAGATTTTACAGTCACTAAGTTGGTGGCGAATATAACAGGAATGCATAGTAGAAGTGGACATAGGCTCCCAATGTGCCATATGAATCCACAGGTGGCCCTATGGTGGGTGAATTCCTGAATGGGCACTACCATCTGCACATCCAGACAGATACTTGACATGTGTTGCCCTCAAATTCCTATGAAGTTGAATGAGGCACAGCAGGTGCCATGGAGGAGCTCGTGCTCCTTAAATTCATAGCGTGTTCAATGTTCAAGGAGTTAATTAAAAAATACTGTCCAGATTTACACATTTTCTCAGAATAGATCAAAAGAGGGTTTGGAAATACAAGCCTAAAGTAAATAAGACCAACTGCTGATTTTTCAATTAGGTTATGTTTCAGGGATACAAAATTACATATTCCTTTCCTCTGCACGTCCCCTGCACTTTTTAAACACAGAGCAACCCATTATTAAGCTATTAATCACCTCTTCCAATTAATTGCTAGAAAATGACCCAGGTTTTAGTAGTAGAGTTGCAATCGAAAAGCTCTTTGATATTTGGCAAGGTAAAGTTACAGGCAGTAGTCATTTGAGAAGGTGAAGCTATTAGCTGCTGTTTAGAATCTCAATTACTCTAAAGATAGATAATTACAAATAAAACAAACTTGTTCTCATACATGAGTAAGTGCTTTGTTTTTTCTTTACAAACTTTGTGCGTGATTTTTTTTCCAGTCACTAAATATAATTTCCACATGAAAAACTGGCCTTAATGATATGAAGGATGGCTACAAATAGTATCTCTGTTTTCATCAAAGAGAATAAATGCATTTCCTGGACACTGACTGTTAAAGCTAATTGATTTATTGGTTCTCCATACAGTGGACTATTGTCTTTATGCTCTTGGGACATGGAAACTTCAGAAAAGGGCTAAATTCTGCCACATGGACATGACAGTTGAAGCACACCTTCCCTTTCTTCAAGTGTAGGGTTTCTTGGAGTTCAAAAATAAGAAAGAAAAGAAAATTTCTTCCCAGGATTTGTTGGAGTTAACTGAATGTGGCTGCAGCCCTTGGCTTATGGAATGTGTACTTTTACTGCTTTAACGTTCCTGAGAAGTTAATAGTGTGGGGGGTTCTTTTCCCTTTAATCATATTCCTTTCATAGTAAAATATTTATTCAAGCAAATGTAAAGTACTTGTCAAAATATGAGAATATGAAATTCCCATTTTTAGGTTTCTTAAACACAGCAGTGATACAAAATAAAAAGTGATGCATTTTCCCCCAGGGCTAGTTTTTAAATTCACGAAATTACCAAATATGTTTTTGTTTTCTTTCCCTTTTACCTTTTGGCTGCTGTATAAATTAGTAAATATGATGAGAGAAGTTTCTCAGCTGTCATTGATCTCAACATTGTACAATCATCGCCATAAAAAGCCACAAAGGAAAACAAATGAAGTGAAAACCCCAGATACTGCAATGGTTCTCCTCAGTCTTTCCTTTCACATGAAGCATAGCTGATGGATTTGGTGAGGGCTTCAAGGAGAATTTAAGTTCAGGAAGCAAAATAAGGATCGACATTTTGTATCGTGTGTGCACGAATCAGACTGACACCAAAGGGGAGAGAATATCGATGAAATGATTCCAGGTTTGAAGTGTCCTGTGTTACTTGTGGTTCTCTGGCCTTTGATGCAAGTAAATTCTAATTTTTCCCTGTTCCAAACTTATCCTTTGTATAGCTATTTTTTAAAGAGAGAGAGAGAGAGAGAGAGAAAGGGGAAGGGGCAGAGAAAGAGGGAGAGAGAATTTTAAGCAGTCTCCACGCTCAGCATGGAGCCCAACATGTGGCTTAATCTCCCAACTGTGAGATCATGACTTGAGTCAAAATTAAGAGTTGATCACTTAACTGAATGAGGCACCAAGGCACCTCTTTGCATAGCTATTGACATGGGTTGGTTGGAAAGACAGTATGGCGGATGTTAATTTTTCCACCAGAGTTACTTTACCCCCAAGAATATACACAGAACACTATTCTCAATAAAGGAACATACTTCTCCAAGCTGAGAGCATTAGTACATTACTTGCCAATGCCACCTTCACGTTTGGTCCAGGTATCTATTAATTCTATGTGCCAACTGCAGTCAAAACCAGAAAAAAGAAAGAAAGGCTTACGTGTTTTCAAAAGAAATTAATAAAATGAATTTCTCTTGCATGTCAAAAAGGTCTAAATAATTTCTGGAAAAGAAGTTAATTGGCATAAGAAAATCGGATTCTCCCTTTTTCCGACGTTTACGTCTTTCAAGTTAGTTCGCTGTTATCTCACCAGAAGGTATTACCCCACCAATTTGTGTAAGTGAACTGTCCCATATGTTTAATTGTTCCTTCTTCATAGCAGTACAGCTTAAAAAAAATAAAATAAAATAAAATAAAATAAAATAAAATAAAATAAAATAAAAATAACATCAGGGTTCTGCTTCCAGGCTTAAAAAGGAAAAATATTACTAAGTGATTCACAAATTGAAATTGTCTTCCTCAATACAGAAAACTCTGCAGGCTTCATTTGAAATCAACAGTTTTGAAACAGGGTAAGTTTGAAATTCCAAGCAGATTTAACTTGCTCTGTGCATTGGGACAAGAACAAGGCAAAAGTTCATTCTGAAATAGGTTGTTTTTATTAACAAGCTACAAATGTTTTCTGAAGGATCACTGGGAACAGTGGGTATGGGCAAATGGAGTACCATTTAAGAATTATTATGCTCTCTATATTCAATTTTTTAAATTATTTAATAATGAAGAATAAACAGAGTAATCGGCAACCTATGCTAGCATGTTTCCATGCAATAATTTCCAAGGGTCATGGTGTGGCAAGTGGTCAGAATTTTGCAGAGTTGCTGTAAGAGGAAAGCTTACAATCAGATATTCTGTATTCTGTGTATATGCTGAATCACCTTTATGCTGAATCATCCCATCTCTTAATAGCCACCATAACACTGGGTAAAAAAGTCAGAAGTCAAATGAGAAACTTGCCAGTGCTGAGTAACACACAAATCTGAATTTTCAAGATTTCCACATTTATTCATGCTGCCATTTTGTTGTATGTTATACATCTTTGAGTCTGGAGTAACTTCCATAGTGTTGAACACATTGCAGTATGTAAGTAATCAGCCAATTGCTGAGTGAACAGGTGAATGAATAAGTAAATCTGCATTTCCCTGTGCTGAGATGAAGCACTGAGCACAAACTGAGCTCATGGCTTGGTATCCATAAGGATAACCTCTATCCCAGGATTAGAATTTTCCTCTGGGTTTTCCTGCTCCCATAACGTTCATGGTAATTATCTCACATTGGCTGTCTATGCACATTGTATCTGCCAGATCTCACCTACCTGGTGCTGGACCAAGCTCTGGAACAAAACTTTGTATTTCAGTATCTATCCAATCATTTTTTTTTCCTACTTAGATCTCTACTTCCAATCTCTCCTAGTCAGCTTTACACTATTCCCACGTACCTTGCAGATTAATGTTAATTTTGTCAGTGGAACAAGGTGAGTTGGTCATAATCCATCACTGCTTTGAGATCTATATCAATAAGCTGACCATTCTGAGCAATTATACAACTCTCTGTCTAAGTGGTAAACTAATCTGATTACCAGAAGGCGAAGCTTGGTGCCTTCATACCTGTGCATGAAATAAAAAATAAAATAAAAGAGAGAAATAAAAGCAACATTTTTACCAACGAATTACAGTGATGTATACAAACTGTTACTCTCCACTGACAAATGAGCAAGGAGGTGTAGGACAAAAGCTTCATGGTGCATCTATGCCAACCCCAACTAAAGCAAGTTCACTTCTAATATAACTTTCCTTTTCCAGTAGTTGTCCATTTTTGGTGGGACATACACTTAAGAGTATATGCAAATCCAAAGTGATGATAGGCACTAAGCAGCCCACAGTAGCCTGAAGATCAAGTAGAAAGAGTAAATAAGAAAGAAGGAGGAGGAAGATGAGAAGGAGAGAGAGAGACAGAGAGGGGCAGGGAGAGGGAGAGGGGAGGAAGAGGGAGGAGGAGGAAAAGGAAAAAGAGAAGAAGAAGAACAAAAACAAGAAGAACAAGAAGAAGAAGGACTAGAGGAGGAGAAAGAAGAAAATGCTATGGTAAAGCAGAACACTCCAAATCTCCTAAAACAATATTTAAATTTCTCACTTAATCACACATGGCCAAGACTTATGTTAACCTAATATATAATGGTATTCAAGCTCTTACCTAATCATACACAATCAAGGCCTCTTTACAAAATAACAACAATTGTTATTCAGGGTATGCATAGACAATAAATACAATTTTTAAGGAGATACTGACGAAGGAAAAAGAGTATCAATTGTAATAGTTCGAGTCGTCATGATTCGTTACTATCCATTTTTTTCAGAATTTTAAAACAAATCTTAAAAATTGTCATGGAGACATAGGGAGCCTGTGGCTTGCTTGTTTCCACCATCCATCCTCTATTAATAAATGAATGAGTTCTACCTCAACTGGAACATAGAGAACAAAATTCTCCATGAAGTCTTCCTGGGTAAGATGTTCCACGAGTTTGGCAAGGTTTAGAATATAGTAAAACCTTGGTTTGCGAGCTTAATTCATTCTGGAAATACGCTTGTAATCCAAAGCACTCATAGACCAAAGTGAATTTTAAGAACCGTTGGCTCAGTGGTGATCATGTGACACTTAGTGTCATGTACCAATTGTGTTGCAAGACATCACTCATTTATTAAGTTAAAACTTATTAATAATGTTTTCTCGTCTTGCGGAATATTCACAGAACAGGTTACTTGCAATCCAAGGTTTTACTGTACTAGGATTCCAAAGAAATGATTAGTCTCCAATCATTTAACTGAAGTTCATCTTTTTGTTTGGTTAGACTAAATCTGATGTTCATATTTATCTCTTGTAGAATAGGAAGAACCAAGTGCAAAGCATCACCATCTTTCGTGGGGAAAGACCAGAGATCCGCCCTGACTGAATATCAAGTCTGTACCCACAATCCATTGTTACAGCTGTTCTGCTCTGGCCAGGTGGTTTTAAAATGGTTTAAAAAATGCAAAATTAGAAAATGTAAAAATGACAGAAATAAATAAGATTTTTTTTTCATTGAAGTTTACCTATTTTCTTAGAATGCTGAGGATGAATAAAAGGAGGTTTTGAAAATTCTTCACACTGAAGGAAATAGCAAGGTTGTACATAACTGACTACTCTGGCCTTCCTAGCATTCTTATGGGTTATAAAGCCCTTTATAATATCTGATACCCAACTGAGTACTTCCTTTTACCATTAACTCCTTAAACCATGAATATTTAACGCAAACCAAGTTTAAACCCCTGACTCTTTTCACAGTTAGTATCTATAATCCTTTTTTCCAGACTAGGTATTTCTAAATCGTGTTAAATCTTTCATCTTCCTTCTGGTCAATTTCAAGGTTTTTATTGAATCAAATGCAACTTTTTTTTTTTTTTTAATACCAAGCTTTCCTTTTGCTTTTAGACATTTCTACTGGCTTAGCAAGAGCTGTTCAAATTAGGTGATTATTCTCTATGTGGCACACTGATTTACACAGTCCTTATTTTTAGGCAACAACCTCTAAGTGAATGATTTATTTACTTCTCTATTTATTTTTTATACATGGAACAGTCGAAATTGGTCCTGAAAATCTGAAGGCACTTTTTCCTTTTTGGTGGACTTTGAAAAAGTTTGCTTTTTTTTTTCTTTTTTTTCTTTTTCTACATTTTAGCAAATGACCCAAACTCTACTTTCAATAATCCTAAAAGATAAAATGTTAATAAACAAAGCTGCAATTATATATAACATTTTTTTCTGACACACTGTTAGAGGAATACACTAAAAACAATAAGGTTGAACTATAGGTACAGTGATACTGTACTAGGGTTTTTCCCCCCCACCCTAAGTAATTTTATTTCCTATAAAGTTATAAAAGATGGTGTAGCTGAGTTTGTTATTTATTTCCCTTAAATTGTAAGACCAAAGAAAAGGTAAAGAGGAAGAATGGTTAACCTCTGGTGACCAAAGGTGCGCTTGATCTGTTATTTTGTGTTCTATACTCTTCAAAAGAGCAATATAAACAGAATTATTTATGCCCAGCAAAATGTTGCTTAATTACTTATGCACCACTGTTTGCTTGTATTTTAAGCTCTCTCTACCACCCACAGGCAGACGTTAAACAGCTGCTAAAAGCTAGCTTTAGTCTTGCCTGTTTGAAATTAGCATACTTGAGCTTTGAAAAAACTTTGTTACCAATTTACATATGCATAGAGACTGATATTTAGACTCACCATATGATATGTCCCTCAAGAGCTTTTCTTATTGCCTCCATCCTCAGGTCTCAACCTAGAGACTGTAAATCTAGCAGGTGATTAATTCTATACCCTTGAGAAACTAGCAATTAGCACTTGCAACCAGTAAAAAATTGTCATTTCAAAACCCTGTTTACTATGCCCATGTATTTTCTATGAACTCACCGTTAACTCTAAATAGATGTGGATGGCAATAGATCTGCAGACATTTCTGTCTCTTCATGTAAAATATAATATTGCTACCAGCTAATCAACCTATTAAATATATATAATTGACATTCCTTTTTTAATACAAAATAGCAAGATGTAGCGAGCGCGGAAACACCATACATGATGTTTTATGTTACTAAACCTTAATCAGTTCATTTCAACACGATGACTTTGTAGGGTTTACCTGTTCTGTGTCAATTCTTATCTCTGATAGCTGAAATTACCGTACTTCCAGATGTTCTTATGCATTATTGAGGTCTTCTGCAGTAGATGCTGGAAAAGGTAAGATAAGGTTTTATTTCTTTGTAGTAGTCACAACACTGAGATCAAAGACAGTAAAGTGCAGTGCTTAGTATTGAAAACTATGATGAACCTAACATTTATTTTCAAGTCGCAAACCTATCATAAAAACTGCTCATCAATCTTTAGTTAACCATTTCGTGTGTAATCTGTGAGTCGAGCAAGGAAATGTTCTGCAAGGTTTAAAAACCCATATTTGACCGCACAATAAATTAGTGCTAATTGGCGTGTGTGTATATCACAAGTTTTTAAATGAAAATGTTTATTGAAAGCTCTATCCTATGAGGCAAGAGTGAGGATAAAAAGAAAAGAGAGACATGTTAAAATTATCTCCTGGAATAATTTGCATTGAACAATTCACTCTGGTCAGGTTTAAGAATCTGTTAAAGAAGAATTTATACACACCCACCCACCCCCCCCACACACACACACACACGCACGCACACACACATATTTTTTTAAATGGTTTCTGATAAAATCTGGCAGTGCTCTGGAGAGTGCTAACTGAAGTGAAAACAGAGTAATTCCATTTTCTGAAATGTTTTCAGTTCAGTGCAAGGGAAAGAAAATAGGTGAAAATAGCTAACATGCATGCTACCCGCAGTGTGTTAACTTACTCTAACCAAAACATTTCATTTTGAATTATATGTTACACATTTTTATGATTGCAAGAGGAAAAAGGGGAAAAAAATGACATGCAAAATGTCCTAATTCCTAACTTCAGTAATCTGCAGTTAACGAACAGCCTTACTTTAAAAAGAGACATTAAAAAACCTGCAAATGCAGAAACAGGCAGAAACAATTTAGCTCCCCGTATTAGAACACCAAGAGAGCAGATCTTTATTCAGAGTGAGGGGCAACGCAGGATGATCTCGTGCAGAAGTGGACCTTATTTTCCCCGGTTGCACCGTCATTAGATGGCCTGCTAAAAAAGCCGGCTAGACTTTCAACTAATTACATCATCGGATCATCATACTGTTAACATCAGTTGCAGGGCACTTGTACACAACAAAATCCCTGCTTCTAATTACTATTTTAGTGTCTTTTTCCTCGTGACATGTTGGTGATAGATCATTATTTTTTCAGCAATTTGTTCGCATTTATATGCAATATAATTGGATCTGATTAATTATTATGATTAATGACTGCAGAATTTCCTTGCAAAGCTATTAATACTGGTAGTATCAAATGAAAGACATGGACAAATTAAAGCCAATGGATTCCTGTTGCTCGTACTCGCAGCTCCTGGGCTGAAGTAACCCTTTGCTGGTCCCCAGCAGACAGTGACTGCACACGAAGGGCTCTTCAAATGGCCGTCAGAAGCTCATGATGTGCACAGTGCTTGAAATGTTTTTTGGCTCATCTAGATGCATTGGAAATGAGAAATCTGGTAGGGCTGTGTCCAAAAAGAGCACACGGTGTTATCGACCTGAAGTGGTAAGGAAATGTGTAGCATCCAAAATATGCAGAAGGCTATTAAGAAATAATGGTCTTAAAGGATATTTATAATTTCTCCATTTTCCTCGACAAACATGATATAAGGCACTTAGTTAACTTCCATTAAATGTCAGATTACAAAATTTCTAAAGGACATATTTATGTAGAGTGTGTTTTGTATTTTAAATTATAGTCTGGCTTAGAAGTAGGATATTACATGTAAAAAAAGCAAACAACGACTGAGTAGCTTAGGGGATCGACTTTCCTGTTACCTCTGGGACCTGACTTTAAATCTGGCTTTGAGCAAACTGAAGAAAAATCATTTCAATCTAATGGCAGCAGCAAATAAAAAAATCAGATAGTTTGAGTTCCTTGAAGGTGGCAGCAAGCTTTTTGCTTTATGAAGTATCCGGAATTCTGGGCTGTAAAAGAAAGGCTTGGGTTTGGGCGATGCGTGTCTGGTGATAAACTGTAAATTACAAAAGATGTTGAGTGTAATTTGCATCTGTCATAAACAGTTTCAGCCCTGCTCGTAGCATGATTCTTAACAGGGGGGCATGAAGTCTTGGATCTTGCTGAGAAAATGGATTCATTTTATCTCACCCAGAATTAGTAGTGGTGCCTGCATTACCCTCAAGATGCTAAATAAATAAATAAATAACAAAAAAAAAATTTAAATATAGTTCATAGCTTTTTAGGTAGAGCTGAATGAAGGGATCTGAAAAAGTTCAACATGAAAATGGGATTAGCTTAAAAAAATGAAACAATGCTTCATAGCCACCCTAACATACAAATAAAAGAGATGAATTTGCTTTATAAATAGCTGCAATTCTTGCTTGATAATTCATATTAAAGGAAGCTTGCCAAAAGGAGAAAAAAAGGTAGACTAAAGAAATCATTCTGTTCAGGCGAGTTGCAAAACATTTGAAACACACATAACTCCTAGTCCTTTTCATTTTAAAGGAGTGAATTCCTGGGAAGCTTTCACACGATTATTGATAATGAAAGGGAAAATTCTTTGTTCAAATCCCTACAGTAGAAGATATTTGGATCTGGTCTATATTTCTTATGGAAATGATTAAAACAAATATGGGAACATCATTCACAATCTTCTAGCCCCTACCAGAAGAAGTAATTTGGCCTATCAGAGTTCTTAGATAAGCCATGGGCACCACCCCCTGCCTCCCCACCCCTGCCGAATGGCTTGCTATCAATTATTTATATAAGGATAATGCTAGTTTTTCTTCTGAGAATAGAAAAATGGGATTAATGCGAAGATCAACACTGAAGCCGTTTTCATGGGCTCCTTGTATATATAAACTATGTTCATGGCAATTATTTTAGAAATTAGAGCTGGCCTTCACCCCAGGTGACGGTAGGAGTTGTGGTAAAAGGCAGGAATCCTGCTAAAGGATTTCATTTCTTTTCTTAAGTAAGCATCACGGCCCAAGAGAGAGAGGGCACTCATACGCCTGGTAAATAATGTTGGGTGTTCACAGTTGTTAATATGAGAAAGGTAATGAAACAATTAGTAACAGAGCGATTAATGACATTATTAAATACACTGTGTATGCATTCCATTAAGAAAACCGGTTTTAAAGTACATTTTGTTGGGAAATGTAACATAAAGCAAATAAAATCTCATACCACCCAGGGCATCAATAAAAATAGTCCTGGGCACAGGGTGCTGACAATTAGAATAGATGACCTATTTATCACTTCAAGAGAACTTCCTTTCGTTCATATCTAAGCTTGATTTCAGGTAGCCACTTTGGACTTAATGAAAAAGAGTCATAGTATGTTAATTACAGAACTGTCTTGTGGCAACGTGCGTCCAAGCATTTTACACACTTTTGTGAGAGAATCTTTACACTTGAACTTTCATTGTCATCCTGGAGACACAGAGCTGGTAGGGCTGTTTCTGATATGTGTGGCCAAAGGACTCTCAAAAAGAAGCTTGTTTTCATTTCAATCAAACCAGATAACAGAACGACCAGAATCAGTGACTCCCAGGTTACCATTTTAAAGGATCAACTTATTTATCAGTCCTTTGTCTAACTATTCAGAGCCAATAACGAATCATCCAGCAAATGTGTACATGGAGTCAAGAGGAAATACTAGGTCCCTGGATCAGTCCTCAGCCACTGACAGACAGCTAACCATTTAAGTGTCCTGCATCAATGCCATGCATTCTCTGAAGGACAGAATCTCTGGAAGCTGTTCCTTGGTACCCTACCCTCTACACAGCCTGTCCCATTCAATTCTAGTGCCAAGAAACTCCCCAGACAAAGAACACTCTGAGAAAATCTGATCGATCCAAGACTGACTGAGGTTTTGAAACTCTTCTACCCCAAATGGAATTAAACTACTGAGTCAGAGTATAGGATATACCTCCCAGGAATATAAAGTCTGGGTTCTCCCGCATATGTCTGTAGTAGAAAGAATGGCCCAAGGAATGGTTAAAATGTAGGCATGCAAAGGGATATAAACCGTGACTATTCCTCAGTTAATGCTTATTCCTCAGTTTATGCCTCTGTCAGCCTTTCCTACTACAAAATAAGTAACTTAAGGGGACTGTTGCTTTTCTCTGGAATTCTCACTCACTTAGTGAGTGATGGGTGCTATGTAATTTTTACATTAGTGCTATATAATTTTCCATTTAGAGTTTTTGGACTAGTTAAAGACCGCATAGTTTCCTTCATCATTTTGTAGATAAGAAAACAACGTTTCAAGAAGTGAGATAGTTTGCCTAATGTCACGATATTAATGAGTGTCAGAGTTTGAAAGAGACCAAGTTGCCTCTGCTCTAAATCTCTAGCCTTTCCAGTATATTACACAGTTGCTGACAGATATAAAAATATAATATAGCATTTAGATTTTGATATTTTTTTTATTCTGACTTTAGTCAGTGAGAATTCTCTAGATTAGTATTTTCCATGAGAATAACAATACTATGGCTCATACTTAAAACACATTTGCAATTATTCCATTAGAAATGGAATTAAAATTGGGAACCATCAAAACACCAAACTATAGGTAATTAATTCAATAGATTGATAACATCCATGCAATAAAATACTGTTAGGCCATTTTCAAGAATGAAATAACTCTTTGTGAAAAGATAAGTATTATGTATATGCATTATATACGGTTAAATGTTTAAAAAGCAAGCAGCAAAGTATGTATGGAATGATCCATTTATAAATTCTATATTTGGTTATATGAGAAAAGAACGTCTGACATGATACACACCAAATGTTTAATAGTGGGTATCTCCAGGAATAGAAATGGAAGGGTAAGGAGAAAGAATTTCCTGATATACTGCAGTCTGAGCTACCTGATTTTGCTTTAACAGCAAAAATATATCTGTTTTAATGGTCAAAAATTAAAAGGTAAAAATAAGCAATTGCACAAAATAAAATCTTACATGCTACAGGCTTTGGTGATATTTATAAAGCTCGATTCCAGGAGGTATGTTTTGTTTTCAAATTCTTATCACATTTCTAAGGTACAGACAGTTTCTGGTAAGCAAAACATTTAGTGACTTATTTAATACCTTGCTAAATATTCGCTTATTTTTTCAGTAAGACTATAAGTAATAATGCATGATTATAAAATATGTCACGGACTATCACACTTTTATCAATTAAAAAGATTATTCTATTTTATTGTAATTAATATAGTGCTATTTTATGCAGGGAAACAAGAATCAATTAAGTTATGTTTGTTGCAAATGTTTTTTGCAATTATTTAATACCATACTATCACTTCCAAGGATGTTAGTGCACATTTCTTAGTAAAAAAGATTGAAAAGACAGAGCAATTTAGCCAACAAGTTCAGTATATAATATTGGAGCTCCTCCATTTCCCATATATACAGCATATTCTTAGAATAAAAAGATGCAACCTCATGTGAATTTGGTAAAATCATATTTGTTAGGAATTTGGAACACCTCAAAAGAAGACATTCTACAAATATTACATTTGAAGAGTACCAGAAATGCCTATGTGGTGTACAAAACAGAGTTGATCAGTACATCAGTTTGTGAACTCCGTTCTCCTTCAAATGTCTGTTTCAGCTAAGATTTTTGGAAGTCGTGAATGTAAGTCATATAACTTAGTGAAATCTCCAGGAGCAAAACAAGATTCTCAGTGTTAGACCTCAAAACATCACTCCATTTTAAAAATAAAACTTCACGGGGCGCCTGGGTGGCTCAGTCGGTTGAGCGTCCAACTTCGGCTCAGGTCATGATCTCACGGTTCGTGGGTTCCAGCCCAGCGTCGGGCTCTGTGCTGACAGCTTGGGGCCTGGAACCTGCTTCAGATTCTGTGTCTTCCTCTCTCCCTGCTCCTCCCCTGCTCACACTCTGTCTCTCTCTCAACAATAAATAAAGATTAAAAATTAAAAATAAATTAATAAGAATAAAAAATAAAACTTCTTTTAAGTAAAATTTATACCTGTAATAAAAAAACCTACTAATGATAAAGAAAATGTTTCCTAAGTGATTAATGGATCACTTCTCATATTGATGCAGAAAATTAAAACATGTTTTTATTCATTTATTCTAGGAAAAAGTGTGGTAACTTTAAATTTAACAATTCCATATTAGTGACATCTTTCTACTTGACTATTCAGGTCTTGTCTAAGGATAATTTAGTGGAAAAGAAACCATAATTTTATTTTTTATTTTATTTTTGAGAGAGAGAGTGCCGAAGCAGGCTCTGAGGTGTCAACAGAGAGCCCGATGTGGGGCTCAAACTCACAAACCGTGAGATCATGACCTGAACCAAACTCGGATGCCTAACCAACTGAGCCACTCTGGCCGCCCCTCTTTTCTGATGAAACAATGTATAGAAGGATTCAATTGTTCTCCCAAATCACAGTGCAAGAAACAGGAAATCAAGTCAAGAACCAAAGGACAATGCATTGTTGTTCTCTAAGACCCTTTTATTTTGATATACCATTTACATATTTTGATGTTTTAAATTCCAGAATGTTAGATAAATACCTAGCAGGAAGGTCACATGTCTTATGGTCAAATTTTTCCCGACAAAAAGCTTCCTAGAAATTGTGCTAAAGTCTTACAGAAATTGTTGTGCTATGGGGTGCCTGGGTGGCTCAGTCAGTTAAGTGACTCCCTGTTGTTTTCGGCTCAGGTCATGATCTCACAGTTCATGAGATGGAGCCCCACGTCAACACAGAGCCTGCTTGGGATTCTCTCTCCCTCTCTCTCTGCCCCTCTCACCCCTCCCCTCAAAATAAATAAATAAACACTTCTAAAAAAGAAACTGTTGTGCTAAATGAAGTTGTTTTCTTCAAATATTGATCACGGTACATTGCTGAAATATGAACCAGATCAGCAGCAATATTTACAGCCAGAAATGTGTTGCTGGATATTCTTGTTTCTCTGAATTATTTTAATCCTCCAAGGAAACATATACAGAATGACGAATATGCATTAGAAATTAAAGTTTGTAAATCCAATGTTTAGAATTCAAGAACCTGAGCCTCAAAGAAGGTTGAAAGTCACACTACCGTAAAAGAGCCCTACAATCACTAACTATGTGGAAAATCACACATTAAGATGTGATAAATGCAATTCACTAATGATCATCTCTAGCGATATTATGGCTTCTCAAGTACACCGCTGTATTCGTATTCAGGAAAATAAGAGTGATTTGCCATTTTACTGAAGGGAGCCGCCCTGGATTCTAGTTCTATTGCTGTGGAAATACTTCTTAAAGCTGTTTTACAATAAGAGGACACCTGTTTGTCTTCTACTGTTGAGCTGAGACACTCACATCTGTTCTGTTAGATCAAAAACAGCAAAGGTCAGTTTATTTACTGCTGCCAGACAGCATCCTTACAAAGACATCGGAAAGCAAAACAGAAGGGTAAGGGAAGGAAGCTGTAAAACACAGTAATGGGAGAGGTAGACAGTACAATGAATAGGCAAATAACATCTAGCTGTGAGTAAGAAGGAATATACTTTGATAACAGAAGGCCCAGGAATGAGAATTTTGTGATAACACAGTGAAGAACTATGCAAAACTTGTCAATCGAAATTATATCATATGTGATCAGGAAGTACATGAACACCCCTCGGTTTTTCTTTTCTTTTCTTTTCTTTTTTTTTTCAGAGATGCACGTGAAACCCATGCAATCAGGAGATGAGAGTTTCTCCAACATGTCTTTGTTTTTCTGGTGAATGATTTGCCTATTTATGACACCAAGAAATCACAGCAAAATTATGCCACCAAAGTTAATGCAAGGTTAGCGAGGTGCAGAGAAATGTCTGCTGTTTTTGAAAGAAGTATAAAAGAATGAGGAATAGATGCTGATTCCCAACGGGGCAGAATCTAAGCTTAGTATACTCGTCTGTTTGTATGTATGTATGTACGTATGTATGAAAACGAGGCTCCCGCAAGTCAGTCATCGATGAGACAATGACCAGAAACACACTTGATAAAAGCCCTGCTATGATCTTCCCTGAATGCTCTGCCTGGCTGTTTCTGTGCCAAACTGTCATGGGGCAAAGACTCTACATTTCTATATAAGTTTGTTAGGACTGTCATAACAAAGTACCACGGATTGGGTGGCTTAAGCAACGGAAAAGTCTCTCTCACAATTCTGGAGCCTGGAAGTCTAAGCTCCATGTGCTGGCAGATTTTGCTTCTCTCTTGTTAGTTCCCAAATGGTCACCTTCGTCTTGTATCTTCACACGGTCTTTGCTTTAAGCGTGCATCCTTGGTGTTTTTTCATGTGTCCAAATGTCCTCTTCTTTTAAGGACACCACCTAAATTGACTTAGAGCCCACCCTGATGGTCTCATGGTAATTTAATCACCTCTCTACAGGTGCTGTTCCTAAATACAATCACATTCTGAAGTAGTGATTACTAGGTCTTCAGTATATCAATTGTGCGATGGACACAATTCAGCTCAGAAGAGTGTGACTTGCAGTCTGTCCCGAGTCTATCGCAATGTGTTAACCTCCCAAGAAGGCCAGCCCGTCTCTGAGGTTCCGAGTAACGTGACCATATCGCACTACTCTGATGTTTCATTTTTACTTTTTTTCGATCGTGTTCCTCAGGCCCCTCACATTCCATTGTCAGCAGTCAGTAGCAGACCGGTGGATATTTAGCAATGGCTTTCTAAGAAAGAAAAAGAAGCCGCGACTTGTAGCCTTGGCTGTTTCCGTGGTGTACGCACTCTCACCGTGTACCAGTCTGCCAATATCATGTCACCAAACGCAAAGCTGGGAGGAGGTGCGTGCAACTGGGCCTCACGAGCCAGTATGACTGGCTCCCGCACACCTCTGTCAAGTGGTTTCGGAGAGGTCAAATCTCACTTTGTCCCAACCGTGATCTTTTTTACTTTCTTAATATTCTCGATATCTATTTTTTATGTGGTTGGATTGGCCCCACATAAAAAAAAAAAAAAAAAAAAAAAAAGTTTATAAGTACCTACTCACCTGATCTCTAAGGTCTTCTAGCAGCAGGAAACTTTTAGTCTTGATTCTAGTATATTGACTTTCTATTATATTTGTGATCAGTTCTAAAAATCTCTAAAAGGATAGACTATTGTTTTTCTACTGCCTTCTTGGTTTGACCAGAGATGCGTGTTTCTTAAAACCCTCCTCGAGAATTTTTGCAAAATGTGGGATGCAGCCTTTATCTACGCGGTGCAGAAACAATTCATCAATGTCCCCAAAGTGGTTCATATAGTTATTTGTCTTTTAATTCCTGAAAAACTGCAGCAGCCACTTGTCAGCAGCTGCTCAGTTTTTTGTCAACATTGCATCTAATATAAAAAAGCTTGGAGAAGATGGAAACAACTATCCACCAAATTAAGGGATTGAGTGAGTATCTCCCATCTACTTTAGTAGTCCTCCCATGTTCCTACTAATCTCTGAAATTCTTTCATTAAAGCAACAATTTTTTGATCAATACGCATGTTCCATTTCTACCTTTTCACCAGCACAGAAAGTGTATTGTTGTCTATATCTGTAATACCTAGAATTTATCGTACATATAATAAATATTAGCAGATTGAATAATTATTAACTGATAAAAAATTAATAATTGGTACTCAGAAAAATGAATCATTATTACTAAGACATAATGCATGGTGTGCTATTTTCAGGGAAAGGGACGGGTTAAAATGAGCCCTTTTTAATTAAGAGAATTTTCAGACTGGAAGACTTCATATATTTGTATTACCCTATGTTATTTTTAACTTTCAAAGTAATTTTTAGCAAAATTTTCCTAAGGAAATTCTTAGAAACCAGTAAACAGCGTATGACTTTATTTAGCTTCATGAAAATGTTTTAATGAATGAAGACTGCTGGATGGTTTCAAGAAAACCACAGAATAACTAATGAACAAATTCCAATCCCATTAGGGAATAATTTGCATTATTAAATATGATGTTGACTAATCACTAAAAAAGTGACTTTAATACTTGCAATAATTTCCTAATTCTAACTCCATTGCCGTTAATGTTTAACAATATTATATACATACTGTCATTATGAAATTTCCTTGGTTCAACAATATTTTTATTTTAAAGTCATGGAATATATACACAATGTTACTTAGAAACCCTGTGCAATAATTTAGTGTCAGAAATGAGCCCTCATGTAGCTCTCATACAGCTCTCAAATGTGTGCAATAAACCATGTATAGTATTCCCATTGTCCTGTGGATCTCTATGAATCTCACTGATTTCAATGTACAAATACAGAAAAAGGATCATGTAGAAACACACACGTTCACACTGAAACAAAGAAGTCACATAAAAGACACAGTTTGTGTAGCCACTATGCCCTATAACTTAAATGGCCAGATCTAACTAATTCAAAAGTAATCACTAGTCATCCCCAATTGCTTATCTAAGTTTTGAAATTTTCTTTTTAAAATTTAGGGCCAAAGAGCATCTGCTAAAAAAAAAAACAAAAACAAAAAAACAAAAAAACTGCCTTAAAAAAGGTAGCTGGGTGAGCCTATTGTGTTTCTAGGAATGTAAACAGGAGAGACTTGAAATCTCCAGTCACAAAATATATCCCCAACCATAAGATTCCAGGTAGAACAAACAAACCAAGCAACATTAACAAATGATGCAAATAATCTTCTTTTTTTTTTAAGAAATAGCAAGTTTTCGTATTTTTTTAATTTGTTACCCTTCCTCAGATATATCATATGTGAATTAACTTGTGCATGTGTGTGTGCAGTTTTCTTATTTTCTCACTGTTCCATCAAATGTGCACGGTAGGTCTGTGGAAAACTTGATCTGAAATGGCCTGGTAGGCTTTAAAGAAATAAAACTGAAAATTAAACAGACATGTTCTATGACATCAAAATGTAGCCCCCACCAAAAAAAAGTACAGTGGTATTTATTTCTTCCCTTTTTGAACTGGCACACTGTGACACTGTATCTTTATATTGATGGGATGACATATTTCTTTAGAGGAAAAAAAAAAAGCACTGAAATTTGCATTTAAACTTTGAAATTAAGTAAGATTTCATTAATAGCTTAGGGAGAAATAGAATCCAGAGAACCCAAAGTTGAACTGGCCCAAAAGAGGAGGCCATTAAACATTATGGCACTAGCATAATAAAGGAATTCAGATGCATGATTTAATAGAAATTTGCTTACCCATTCTAATTGTATTCCCTGTAAATGTTCCGCTGCTTAAAGGTCACCCAACACTTAGGAATAAGAAAATGCCTAGCAACCTGTGGGAAACTGAAGAAAATCTTCAACATCACTCTTTTTAAAACAACAGCATGCAAGAATTATAACATGAAAAGTTGTAAAATGAGAGGGGCATCTGGGTGGCTCAGCTGGTTTCGACTCTTGGTTTCGGCTCAGATCATGACCTCAAGGTTTCATGAGTTTGAGCCCTGCATCGGGCTCTGCGCTGACAGTGCTGAACCTGTTTGGGATTCTCTCTCTCTCTCTCTCTCTCTCTCTCTCTGTCTCTCACCCTGCTCCTCCCCCACTTATGGTGTCTCTGTCTCTCTCAAAATAAGTAAATAAACTTTAAAAACAAAAGTTGTAAAATGAGTAGTACCCTTCTAAAACATTCTAGGTTTCCTTTGGTGTGACTTTTTATAGGACGTTAGTGGGTTATCTTGGTTCCACTAACTGGTTAGTCTTCTTCAAATGACAATAAATTTAGAAAAAAGAAATTGTTTGAAATATATATCTGGAATCTAATAAATGACAGTGTGTGTGAGGAGGTGGGGGAGGTCCTTTATCCATAGGCTGAAGAAGTTTGAAGTATAATCCTGAGAATTAAAAAAAAATTTTTTTTCAAGAAAGTTCTTTATTATGAACGCGGATTCTGAAAATGAGCGATCAGTGAAGACATCAGTTTGAAAATATAATTTAGAAGGTACTGGTAGGCAAGGCAAGAATGAGGTTCATAATCTGTTAGCACCTTGCATTGTATTAGCAAAATACCATATCATCAATCTCCTTTCTTTTTCTGTGTCTGACTCTGCCACCTTCTTGGCTTGCACACCCGGAGGAGCGTAATTATAGGCATGTAACATATGCATTGTGACTTTGAAGGTATGGAATTTAAATTACTTCAGTACATAAATCACCCTTAGCTTATAAGGCCATATTACTGTGCAAATGAGGAAAATATAGTGCTTGTTTACCATACTTTGGAAAACTTTAAAAAAAAGAGAGACCAGTACGTTGCATAATTATTGGATTTGTAAAAACATGCTTTGATCAAATGAAATGGGCATTTAGTTTGTTCAAAGCTACTTTCCATAATCCATTACACAGCATAAATTTCACATAACTGCTCACATAGCAACTTATAAGGAAACCCGTATATTTTCCTTCCCTTTAGCATTAAAGAAAAAAAGTGATTAAAGATGTAGCGTGCAAATCTCTTTCACTTACAGCTTTTCATTGAGTTAAAAATCTCAGACTATAACAATTAACCCAATAAGCCTTTGGCATGCACATACATCTGACACAATTTCCCTCCCCTTTTCCAGACCCTTAATAATAGCAGACAAAAGGCTGGGGTGGCTGGTAAATACAAAAAATTCAAAAGACATAAATATATGGTAGCATTTTCTCCAAACCTGAAGTGGACATCCATTATATTCCAAGCACCTAACGCAAAAAAGAAACCCAAACCTTAATCTTACCCTAAATTAAGATAAGGGAAGCTCGCAGAACATCATTTTGGCTTTAATTATTATCTTCTGAAAAGCAGTGCCGTGTTCTCCGGGGCATGAACAACCAAGGAAGATTAGAGTTCAGTAAGAGGTTCCATTTATTTCCTTCTACCAATTGAAGAGAGGAAAATGTAGAAAAGTTTTGAAGAAGGGAAAATAACCAAAACCAATTAATATGTGCCCTTGGTTTTTATACTGTGTGTGATGGTGCTTCTCCTACTCAATCATTCCTTACATACCAGGTGCTAAAGCATTTTTCTTTTCAATCTCAAGATAACTGGGGAAACACAAAGTAGCTGATGTTAAAGTGAATTCCACTGTGAAAATCCATATTACACTTAAGAAAAGCATCCCTTCCCCCACTTAAAAAGTGTCAGTTCCGCAGGACAGAAATGACGAATTCACAGAATTAAGAATTCACAGAAGTGTGAATTCTGTTTCTATAAAATTCTCCCAGCAATCTAGAGTTTTCATCCATTTTCAAAATTCTACATATTTCCCAAGGAGTACTACAATAAAAATTAATGAGTAAAATAAACATAAAAGATGAAAACCATATAGCATAGTACTGGCCAATGGAAATATAATGAATGCCACATGTGTAATTTTAAATTTTCTGGTAGCCTCATTCAAAAATTAAAAGGACACAGGTGGAATTACTTTAAAAGGTTTTTATTCAGCTCAGTATATCCAAAATATTACCATGTGATCATATAATGTCTATTTGATCATCTAATGTATATAAAATACTTTTAATGAGATATTTTACATTTTGATACTAAGTCTTAGAAATTTATTGCATATTTTACACTTAACTACATCTGATTTGGACACTAAATTGACATTTGAAATATTTGATCTAAATTTAGATTTCATACAAATTACAGTTCAAAAGTAGATCCACATACTCAAATTTTCTGAACATACTTAATGGTTTTCCAATAAAAGAATCAAATATCAGTTTTTAAATTTGAATTAATTAAAATAAAGGAAAAAGAAAATTCATTTCCAGAGTCAGCTTAGCACATTTTAATTGTTCCATCCATATTCGCATATTGCTAGTGGCTGCCATAATGGACAGAGCATAATAGAGAAATAATAAGGATAATTAAAACCTCAGCATGAAATACTAATGGCTTTATTATCTACTTAAAGATCTAATACCCCTGCCTTATCAATTTTTCAATATTTGAAAGAATGTAAATTATAGTTCATTAGTTAAATAAATTTCTGTATATGTAAACATTGTATAAGTTCATTCACATTTATCTCCAATTGGTTGATGGAGTATTTTCTTTTTTAATTTTTTTTTCAACGTTTATTTATTTTTGGGACAGAGAGAGACAGAGCATGAACGGGGGAGGGGCAGAGAGAGAGGGAGACACAGAATCGGAAACAGGCTCCAGGCTCCGAGCCATCAGCCCAGAGCCTGACGCGGGGCTCGAACTCACGGACCGCGAGATCGTGACCTGGCTGAAGTCGGATGCTTAACCGACTGCGCCACCCAGGCGCCCTGATGGAGTATTTTCTACCCTATATTGAGCTGAATGCATTTTAGTTTGTGAAAGTATCTTGCATGATTACCATTGAAAACATCTAGGGAATTTTGTATCTCAACCTAAAACAAGTTAACATGGAGACACTACTTCTTCACAGACATCGAAATGTTTGAATTGGTTAATAATTTAATTCATTATTTCTTTGATATATTATTGGGTGACTGAGGTATAAATTTAAGTATTTTTTCTCTCTTTTAGATTATCAAAGTCAAGGACAGAAACTGCTTAAAACTTGTTGGTAATGCTTCCCATCATTGGATAAAGCAGTTTATCGTGACTACAAAACTATAACTAGAGGGAAATAGTAATCTGTCACATGTTGAGAATTTATTTGCCAGACATCATACTAAACTGCTCTACATTCACTATCTAACCTTAAAAACAGTCAAACAAGGAAAATCCCATTATCCTCATTTTACAGGTGAGAGTACCGGGCATCGAGTCTTGAAAAAGTTAAGCAAAAGGCTAAGCTACACAGTAATTTAGTGCTAAAACTGGACTTTAAATCTAGATCTGCTACATTCCACACAGGTTTGTTCTCACCGAACAATTGTATCTCCCATAACTTTTGACTTCACTGTTGGTCGCACCATCCTTGTCTTATAATGCCTATTTCATTCTGCATTTTTTCCCTAATTGATTGTACATATGATCTGCCCACTAGATTAGGAACTCTCTTAGCTGTGCCTATGTCCCACCTGCATTGTGCTTTTCGTATAGAAACCATTTGATAAATTCCTATTTTCTTGAATTGAACTGAGATGCGAGTTCAGATTCCCTATTCTGTGATTAGTGACTTTTCTGTAGTAATCAGCAGTGGTACGGGAACAGGTCTTTTACTCTCTCGGAATTCCTGTTTCCTGATACGTATTTAAAAATTTTTTTTTTCCAACGTTTATTTATTTTTGGGACAGAGAGAGACAGAGCATGAACGGGCGAGGGGCAGAGAGAGAGGGAGACACAGAATCGGAAACAGGCTCCAGGCTCCGAGCCATCAGCCCAGAGCCCGACGCGGGGCTCGAACTCACGGACCGCGAGATCGTGACCTGGCTGAAGTCGGACGCTCAACCGACTGCGCCACCCAGGCGCCCCCTGATACGTATTTAATAAAAGGATTAGACTATGTGCAAGGCTTTAATATTTTATTTTAGTTACAGAACCCATTTTTGCAAGAGCTTATTATATAAAATCACAACACACAAAATAGATAAAAGCAAATATGTGCAATTATTTAACTCCCAGCCCTCCTTGGTGGCCTCAGAGAAAAAAAATATAGGGTTAGACAAAGCTATAAATTAAGCCACAAGAAGGGGCCCTTAATCTTCTCTGTGCCCTGGACACCTTTTCAGAGCCTATGCATATTTCTCAGAATGTGTTTTTTACAGAGTAACATCAAATATATAGAAACAAAGGGAAACAAGTCATATTGAAGTATAATTCTGCCCAGAGATCTCTTAGGAGTCCATTTAAATCAGGTTAATGACTCTATAGGTTAATCTTTTTTTTTTTTTTTAATTTTTTTTTCAACATTTTTTATTTATTTTTGGGACAGAGAGAGACAGAGCATGAATGGGGGAGGGGCAGAGAGAGAGGGAGACACAGAATCGGAAACGGGCTCCAGGCTCTGAGCCATCAGCCCAGAGCCTGACGCGGGGCTCGAACTCACAGACCGCGAGATCGTGACCTGGCTGAAGTCGGACGCTTAACCGACTGCGCCACCCAGGCGCCCCTCTATAGGTTAATCTTTAAGGGTTCTTCTGGCAATTACACTTATAGATTTTACGTATATCATGTATATAGGGAATGAAAAGTTAAATAATACTCATTTAATTAAAATGTTTGTATCTACTAGGTGCCAAGCACTGTTATAAACACTAAAGAACAGCAATGAAATAGACAGTTGAGATCCTGTCCCCATGAAATTTGCCTTCTACTTAGAAGTAAATTTACAATAAAATCAAAAATACTAAAATGATCAGAATAAGGAGGTTGGATATCATTCTAAATAGTATCAGGAAGACATTAACTATTTTAAATAAAGGCCTAACACTATCTTATGTACAGTTTTAAAAAGATCTCTTTGTGGAGAACAGACTATAGGTAGGCAAACAGTAAGTGAGAGATGAAAAAATTATTTTGAAGGCATAATCAATACATTTTACTTATGGATGGGGTGGAGAAAGAGGGAAATTGGGTATTTTGGAGGCTCAGTTGATTGAACAGGGAGAAGTTAATTAAATGAAATGGGTACGAAGGAAGGAGTAACTATGGAAAAAAACATTTGGAAAGATGTTACAATCAAGAATCTATTATTTCTTTAAGTGGATTGCTGAGTGGGCAGTTGGTTATAAAGCCTGCAGTGAGGGAGAATGCAGAAAGCTGAAGACACAGATTTGGAGGGTAACATAATTGAAGGTTAGCAGCTTACACCATTTCAACCATTTCAAACTATTGTCCTGGATGGGATCTACCTAGGAATGTTTAAATAATGAAGAGATGTAGTCTCAGGAAAATCCTTGGGGCATCTGCCATCAGCGTTTTGACATGGAAGCCAAGCAAAGAGGTATTCTGCATTTCAGAGGTTTATTTTGATGAGTACAATCATAAGTGCGGTGGACTAGATGCCATTGTTGACTTTGATCAGATCATTTTCTGGTGGAGACTGGAGTGAGTTCAAGAGAAAGGACAAATAAGAAAATGGAGAAAACCATCTTAGACAAAATGCTGACAAGTTTTGCTATGAAGAGAATAAAGCAAATGAGATAGTGAGTAATAGGAACAGTGGGTGGGACCAGGAGGGATTTTTAGGATGGTGAATAACTAAAATTATCTTTTTTCTTTTTTCTTTTTTTTTTTTACCATCAGTATTCTGCTCTTCGTATTTAAAAAAGGCCTTCAAAAATATTATCGTAATGAATTCGACTGAGACATGACTTGCGTTTCTCTATTCTGTTATAGAGGGGAAAAGGGAAGGAGGGTGAAAGAAAAGGAAATGGGAATAGAAAGAGGGGAAAATGCAAGAATAGAACCAGAATAGATACGAGAAAAAAAATCTAGAGAACACGAGAAGAAAGGTTGCCATTGGATAAAACCAGGAACATTTATTTTGTTGTACCAACATGGAAGGCAGAGCAATTGGGTACAGATACATACTGACGTGAGATTTAGCAGTGAAAAGATGAGAGACTTCACGTCTTATTTCACTGTAGATGAAAAGTCTGAATCGATGGAAATCTATCTAAGGTACTTGGCAAATATTAATCTAAACCACATGCATCTTTGACATATTTAATGTCATCCTCAAATAACTTCTAATATCTTTTCCAGTTTTATATCTTAGTGACATGATTAAGATCTTTACTTACTTCACCTTCCAAGTTTGGGAATAACCCACACCAGTCAAATACCGTGGAAGACAATGCAGGGTGTAATGATTTGGTTTAATCTGGAAGTTTGAATTGGTCGGCACATGTGTGACTTTGGACAAGATTTATTTTCTCTGTGTTTTGGTTTCCTTCCTGTAAAGCACATATAAGTAAGAGTATCCATTTTGTATGTTACTGTAAGTATTACCAAGGTAATCCATTTAAAATGCTTAGAAAAATACCTGGCGGTTTGAAAACAAAATGTAAAGTTTACTGTCCAATAGAGAAGTGGTCTGAACTTGTCTACAAAGCAAAAAGTATACATGGCCATGTACCTTTTCAGTATAGTATTATTATTTAATCCTTACTTCTAAGTTTTTATTTCATGTACAACAATTAGGAATGGGTCAGACTTTTTACATAAGTTTTGTTAATGAAAATTTGAAAGTTGTAGGACACACTCAATTCTAGGAATGAGACTGATGTGAAATCATTCTTGGGTGGCATTTATTTATTCTTTATGTTCTGGAATTAAGCACAATCACAACTATATAATAGGTCATATATGTCTACATATAAAACAAGACTGCCTGGTAAGATCAGTCATTTATCTTCATTTTTGAATGGATTGCATCTCCTTTTCCCTAGTTCATAAGTTGAGTGCATTTTCTACTACTGTCTGAAATATTACAGTAATTCACATTTCCTTTCAGCTCTAATCTCTACCTCAAATCATTCAATGTCTTACATCATCTTCCAACTACTTAAGTTAATGGGTTTCATTTCTGTTAAAGAGACTTTTGTTGAAAGTTTATTTTTAATTCAATAAATATGTCCAAGTTCATGTTTACTACCAAATTACAATGCCAAATAATGAAGTAGCTTTAGTTGATTGTGAAAATTACATTCTTCATAATTTCTGCAATCATTCCTCAAATTTCAAGGATTCCTTTCTTCTACAACTGCAAGAACATAATGTTCATGGTATTGGAGAACCCTCCTATATTGAGAAAATCTAAAAAATAAAATTTGTGTAACGTGCATTACATACAAAATACCTTTTAAAAAATGTTTATTGTTTATTTTTGAGAGACACAGAGATAAAGTTGAGCAGGGGAGGGACAGAAAGAGGTTGACACAGAATCTGAAGCAGGCTCCAGGCTCTGAGCTCTCAGCACAGAGCCCGATGCGGGGCTTGAACTAACAAACTGTGAGATCATCACCTGAGCTGAAGTCAGACCCTAACTGTCGGAGCCACCCAGGTGCCCCTACACAAAAATATTTTTACTATATCAGCAGTGCAGAAGGTTTTCAGCATATTGGAGAATGGAATATTTTATCCATATATTTTCCTCTCATTACTTTCCAAATACTATTAAAATGACACAAAATATAAATAAAATCAAGTATGTACCAGCAATATAAATCTGTAAATAAAACTAAAGTCATCAGCTAATAGAAAAGCAATATAATGCAAAACTTCTAGTTACATAGAAAAGAAGGAGCCAAAAACATCTGATTTAGCAAAGGAAAAGAAAAATGGAAACAATTAGAAAGTGTAAAACAGAAAGCAAAAATTAGAGCACCGTTAGCATCAAATTTATAACAATAAATATGAATTATATCTACTCATATCCACTGATAAGAGGTAATAAAGAATATCAGCTAATGTAGTCAATGAGAAATCAAATATAGTTTTTTTTCATAAATTTTATTTTCTGGTTTACAGACAAATTCAGCAGAAAGCGAAGAGAGTTCCCATTGCTTCCTGCTCCCCCCTTTTCACATGCACAGCGTCCTTACCTCCTATCAGAGTAGCACATTTGTTACAATCAGTGAAACTACATTGACATACCATCATCACCCAAAGTCCATAGTTCACTTTAGTTATAGACCCCTAGGTTTCATCTTGGTGATATACATTCTGTGCGTCTTGACAAATGTACAATGACATGAATCCACCGTTATAATATTCTGCACAATAATCTCACTGTCCAAAATTTCTCTGCATTTCATCTATTCATCCCTCTCTCCCCACTAATCCATGGCAACCACTGATCTTTTTTACTGTGTGTTCTTTTGTCTTTGCAGAATGTCATACGGTTGAAATCATATAGTATGTAGCCTTCTCAGATTGGTTTCTTCCACTTAGTGATACACATGTAAGTTCCTTCCATGTCTTTTCGGGGAATTTAGTTTGTTTTGTTTTGCTTTGCTTTGCTTTTGTTTTGTTTTGTTTTGTTTTGTTTTGTGTTTTTAACTGAAGCCGCAACTACATCAGAATAACTGAGAAGTGAGAATAATATATTAATTTTCTATGGCTGCATAACGGATTTCACTTAAGACAATACCTGTATATATCTCACGATTTCCACAGTTCAAAAATCCACGTGCAGTGGTCTCCAAAGACTGAAATCAGTGTTGGCTCAGCACCCCTTTCTTATCTAGAGCCTAGAGTCATCTTCCTAGTTCATTCAGGCTGTTTGCAGAATTCAGTGTTTGTGATCATAGGAACGAGATCTCCCATTTTCTTGCTGTCAGCTGGGGATTGCTATCGCTCCTTAACGTGCCTCAGGTTCTAGCCACATGACCCTGTCACAGGTGAGCAGCGTATTTCTACACGTCTAGCAGAAGAATCTCCCCAATCTATGAAAATGGAGTCTTTCATAAAGTAACATACTACTCTGGCTCATGTGATGTAACCAAGCAAAGAGAGTGACTGTCCATCTTATTCATAGTTCCTTCCAACACTCAAGGCAGGCGGGTCTTATACAGTATGTGTACAACAGGGGGGGACCTTGGGAGCTATCTTACAATTCTGCCTACCAAAAATAGGTATACTAAATGGATGAAAAAAACTAGAGAGCTGTTAATATTAACTTGGGGCAAGTCAAAATTCAAGAAAAATATAATAGGCTCCGTCTATGTGAGAAAATTTTACCGATGAAAATTGCAATTTATGTAGAAGTTACCATAGCCTTCATGGTTTATGTACTAAAAATCAGAACACCAAAATATTTAAAGGAAAAATATTGTTAGAAATACAAGGAGAAATTAGCAAAATTCCAAACTTAACTCATATGTTACCCATAATTAGAAAGAAAAGGTAGTACATAAAGATGGGGATAGAAGATTTAAACAGGATAAATAGTGGATTTGTTTGGTGAATACACAGTACCTTGCATTATAGTCCAAATATAATGTATACATGCATTTCACAGAAAAAAAAAGCAAGTCATTTTTTTTAAATACATAAAGAATATAAACAAAATCAATCATAAAATATCTAATGATTTCAAAAATTAAAATACTAATGCTACTTATTCTGAAATAAATTGCCAATGGCAATAGACAAATTAATGTAAAGATATAAAAAGTAGGAGCATAAAACTAATAAACATTAAAGCAGAAATTTAAAGAAATGGACTCACTTTTAACACCTTCCTTATATACAAATAAAATAAAGCTAGTCAATTAAAACAGAAGGTGTTTTTATCAGGAATATGGACCTGAAGTTTTCTTTTCTTGTCGTGTTCTTATCTGGCTTTGGTATCAGGCTAATGCTGGCATCTTAAAATGAGTTTTGGAATGTTTTCTTCTCTTCAAAGTTTCGAGAGTTTGAGAAGGATAGCCTTTAATGTTTTAAATGTTTGGTAGAATTCACCAGTGAAACCATCTGCTCCTGGTCTTTTCTTTGTTGGGAAGTTTTTGATTACTTACCTAATCTCTGTACTCATTTTTAATGTTTCAAATTTTCTATTTCTTCATGATTCAGTCCTGGAAGGTTGTGTGTTTCTGGGATATATTCGTTTCTTCGAGGAAGCCCAATTTGATAACAGACTAGATCTTAAAAGTTCACACCACAAGCAGTCAAATAAAAATAAAATAAAATAAAATGAAATGAAATAAAATAAAATAAAATAAAATGAGTAAAAAAATAAAATAAGTAAAATAAAATATTTAACTATGAGGTGATACGTTAATCATATATACACATATTTTAATAAATATATTAATAAATATGTTAATATTTTCTATTATGTTAGCTTATTTTCTTCACATAAAATTAACATACAGAGTTATAATAGTTTCAGGTGTACAGTAGAATAATTCAACAATTCTATACATTTCTCAGTGCTCATCACGATAAGGGTACTCTTGATTCCATTTATCGATTTCACCTATGCCCCACCCACCTCCCCTCTGGCAACCACCAATTTGTTCATATTTAAAAGTCTGCTTTTTTGGTTTGTCTCTTTTCTTTTCTTTGTGTGTTAATTTGTTTTGTTTCTTAAATTCTACATATGAGTGAAATCACATTATGTTTGTCTTTCTCTGACTGACTACTGCCCTTAGCCTTATACCCTTTTGGTCCATCCATGTTGCTACAAATGGCAACATGTTATTCTTTTTTATGGCTCAGTAACATGGAAAAATATTTTAAACAAACTAAATGTGGTATTTCGACAGCAAACAAACAACAGAATTTGAAATTTAGAATACTAAATATGAAGGTTAAGAATGAAACAAGCACAATCACAGACTCAGAGATTTTCAAAAGTTTAAAAGATAATTTTATATTAATTAATAAAATAAATGTAAATTAAAAAGGTTATATTTTCTAGGAAAATTTAAACTGAAAAATTGATTTGAGTAGTGATAGAAATTTGCAAAAAATATATATAAATAAAATGAAAAGAGTGCCAGTTATCTAAATATTAAAAATTTATTATACAGAAAGGTAATATTATGGTAAAAGTTTATAGAATTTTCAAAGAACAAATACCTCTTAGGTTCCATAATCAATTCCAACACTTTTTTCCACCATTTCTAATCCCAGGCCATGAACTTTGTTTCTTAACTTTGGACTCATATCAAATTGTACAGGGTTTTTTTTGTCTTTTCATTCACCAACATACAGCCCTTTACTTGATATATTTACTTGCACTTAGGTATCTCCTCCTCATCTCGTTGTATTCTGATACAATTTCTTTTTAATATTTTTTCCTTTTGCATTTATTTTTTAACTGAGGCATGCTTTACATATAATGACTCAGTAATTTTAAGAGTACAGTTTAATGAGTGTTGAAAAAGACACAAATTTGTATAACCAACACAGTAGTCATAGTGTAAAGCATTTCCAGCTTCCCAAATACTTATCTCATGCCTTTTCCAATCAATCCTCTCCCCCATCCCTGGTCACTATTAACCATGGATCCATATTTTGTCACTGTAATTGTATATATTTCTCTTCTACAGTTTTATGTGAATAAATCAGGCAACATGTAGTCTTGTGTATCTACCTTTTTTATTTACCAATCATTTTGAGACTCATTGTATGACTGTCTATTTAGCTCTGTTTTGTTGCTGAATAGAATCCTATAGTCTACAGATCCCACAATTAGTTTACCCATTCTTCAGCTGATAGATATTTGGGTCATTTTCAGATCATGGCTCATCTGAATAAACTGTGATGAACGATTGCACACATGTCTTTTTGTAAAGAACATTTAGTTCCTTTGGATAAGTATCAGGGAGTGAGAGTACTGGGTGCTATGGTAAGTGTATGTTTAACTTATAAGTGACTACCCACTTTCCATAGTGCTATATTATTTTGCCTTCTTCTGACCTATCATACTAGTTTCACTTGTTCCACGTCCTCACCAATACTTGGTACCGTCACTCTTAATGTCAGCCATTTTTGTAAGTGTGTAATCACTTTGGTTTTAATTTGCCTTTCCCTGATGAGTGATGATGGCAAGCATCTTTTCCATGGGCTTCTTTATCATTTGTAAAGAATGGGTTCACATATTTTGACCATGTTTATATTGTGTTGCTTATCATATCAATGTGTTATAAAGTTCTTTATATTTTCTAGATACAAGTCTGGTATCAGGTATATATCTTAGAGACTTTTTTTTTTCTTAGTGGCCTACATTTTCATTTTTCTTAGTATCTTTTGAATAACAGGAGTTTTTACTTTTGAAGTTCCTACTTATTTTTTTTTCCCTTCATTATTCATGGCTCCTGTGTCCTTTTAAATAAATCTTTGCTTAATCCAAATGTCACAAAGATTTTTTTCTATGCTTTCTTTTAGAATTTGTGGAGTTTTATGTATTACATTGCAACTTATGATTCATTTTGAATTAATTTCTGTGGATGCCATGAAAGATAAGAGTATCATAGCCCTTGAACAATATGAATTTGAACTGCATGGGTCCACTCATATGGGAATTTTTTGCAACAAATATATATTCAGTACCCGAAATTTACTTTCTGTTCCTTATGATTTTCTTAATAACATTTTCTTTTCTCTAGCTTACTTCATTGTAGGAATACAGTATATAATACATATAACCTACAAAATATGTGCTAGTCCATTATGTTATCAATAGGGTTTCCGGCAACAGTAGGCTAGCAGTTAAGTGTTTGGGAGATCAAAAGTCACATGTGGATTTTTAACTTTGCAGGGGTTGGCACCCCTAATTCCCACATCATTCAAGAACCAGCTGTACACTTTTTGACATATACTTATCCAGTCGTTGCATAGTTTGTTGAAAACATACTCTTTGTCATTCTTATTCCAATCCTACCCTGCTAAGTCTTGAAATCAGGAGTCTACGTTCTCCATTTTTTTTAATTATTTTTCAAAATTCTTTTTCCTATTCTAGAATCCTGGCATTTCCATATAAATTGGCAATTTTGAATGGACAAGTTCTAAAAAAACCCCACAATAATTCTAATTCCAATTGCATGGAATCTATAGATTAATTTGTAGAGAATTGATATCTTAAAAATATTGAGTCTTCTAATCCGTGAATATATCTTTCCATTTGTTTAAGTATTTTTTAACTTTTAGCCTTCTTTCAGTATTTTCAAAGTATAAGTCGTTTACTATTTTCTGATATTTATCCCTAAGTATTTTCTATTTTTTATAAGTTGATTTTTTTTTTTAAGTAGGCTTCACACCCAGTATAGAGCCCAATGTGGGGCTTGAACTCATACCCCTGAGATCAAGACCCTGAGCTGAAATCAAGAGTTGGATGCTTAACTGCCTGATCCACCCAGGCACCTGCTAAGTTGATATTTTGAAGTTCATTTTTCATGTTTTTATTGCTAGTATATAGAAATATAATTTTGTTGTATTGAATGTGTTCATTCCTTCTCGGTTATTTAATTATTGGCAACAAGTTGTTCATAATATTTCCTTATTTTTCTGTTAATTTCTGCAGATCTATACTGGCATCCCTTCTTTCATAGCTGATTTAGGTAATTTGTGTTGCCTCTTCTCCCTCCCCCCACCCTCAACCCCCCCACCCACCCCAAAACACAACCGTATCAGTTTGGCTAGAGGTATGTATGAATGTTATGATTTTCAGAAAGCCCCTTTTCATTTCATTGTTTTTTTTTTTTTCCGATGCTGTTTACACTTCTATTTTACTGATTTTTGCTATTATCTTTATTATGTTCTTCCTTCTGCTTACTCTTGGTTTAGTTTGTTGTTCCTTTTCTAGTTGCTTGAGTGTAATCTCCATGAAGCCATCATCAAACTCAACAGTGCAAACGCTTTCATCACTTCCAAAAATTTCCTAGAGCCCCATTGTTGCCTAGCCCTCCATTCACTACAGTTCATCAGACATCCATCGTTCTGCTTTCTGTCACTATAAATTAGTTTGCATGTTGTAGAATTTTATTATAATTGGAACAATACAATCATCTTCACTTACGAAGGATAACTTCTTCGGATTTAGAAATCGTGGTCGCCTTTTTTGTTCCTTCAGAGTTTAAAAAAATGGCAAGCCAACAGCCTCTGGCTTCCATGGAGATTAATACCTTTAGAACCAAAACCATGAGGCATAGGTCTGTGGAGAACTCAACATTTTGAGAAAAAGTTTCATCACTTTTTTTGCAGGATTTTATGTTATAAAACAACATAACACTGTATGCGGAAATTTTTCAAAGCAGAAAAATATAACAAAAGAAGCTATTCAGTTTTTCTTAACAAGGATCTAGGATTTCCACACCCCTCAGCATGAGTAAGTGCATTGATTCTTATTCTTCCTTAACCCACTTCCTATACAGTAAAACATGGGCTCCACTGACAACTTTAAAAAAATCACATTTAAAAAGTACTCGAAGTACTATATTATGGAATTCGGTGTAAAGATTTAAAATATATGAATTAGTTCTGTTTGAAATTCAGAATAAAATAATGTAAAATTATTTTTTCGTGCATGAAAAAAAGAAACCAGATTCATTTTATATTCCATGAGAATGAAAAAAGGTTTAAAATCTATCAATCTATCTATCTATCTTTATCATTTGTCATCTTCATCCAAATTATTGGATTTTGATTAACTACTTTGTAGTCCTGAGCTATAAGTGATTTACTTTTTTTTACTGTAGATATGTTCTCCAGAAGTTTGTTTTACATTCAACACTTTTGATATTTTCACACCATTTAAGCTCCAAGTTGGCATAAGTAGTGATGCTCTCACACCATTCTATCTTAGAACGAGAATTTCACAAAAGAAAAAGATGTACATACTTCCTGTTTCTTTAAAGAAGTAAAAAAAAAAAAAGAGGAATCAGTGGTGTGGTAAGCAGATGTTAAGATGATGGATAGAAGGCAAAATGTATTCACATATTAATAATCCGTCCATTTAAATAAGTTTATTAACGTCTCCCTTGGTATGATCCTCTCAGTTTATTTCTATAATGAAGTCTAATGTATCAAGACGTCTAAAGACTTGGGGAAGAGCAGATTCCCACAATAACAAAATATCATCACCAGTGGAAAACTCAGTAGCAACAGATGACAACAGGTCTAGGAAGAATCCCAGGGTCTGGCAAGCAAAATCACTAGGATTATAGGTAGGTCAACTGTACAGTTTATTATCTACACCAGGACACTCTGCAGAGAGAAACACTAGACCAATTACACCAGACAACACATGAATCCAAGACTCTACTGTGCAGGGCAACCCATACGTATGGTCTTCTTAGCAATAGGCAACAGAGAAAAGAAAGGTAAATGATAATATAAAAGGGTCAGAATTGCAATTCACCAAGTTAAGGTGCTCCAGAAGAGCTGTCACAGCAACCAAGAGTGCTTTCTCAGTGATATTGCTATACTTTGATACCTGACTGAAATCTCAAATGTTTTGTAAATCATCCTTTCAGGCAAACCAGCGAAATACCTGCTAGAGCTTAAGGAGCCTGGACCAAAAGCAGAATTGTCCTGCAAGAGCTAGATATGGTTTTGTTTGGTTTTGTTTTTTAGTATTTATTTATTTTTGAGAGAGAGAGAGAGAGTGTGTGTGTGTGACAGGAGGAGAGGCAAAGAGAGAGGGAGACACAGAATCCAAAGCAGGCTCCGGGCTTTGAGCTGTCAGCACAGAGCCTAACGTGGGGCTTGGACTCACAAACCGTGAGATCATGACCTGAACCAAAGTCATACGCTTAACCGACTGAACCACCCAGGTGCTCCTAGATGTGGTTTTTCAACTGCAAAGTTTGTGTCTCTTAGCCCTAGATGTAGACCCACATATTTTAAGCCAGTGTTTCCCCAAGTATACTCTGAGAAACACTAGAACTGAGAGATATAACATGTTACAGAGGAGAGAAATCATCCCATTATTAAACAAATTTGGGAAATTAGGCATTGAACAAAATTAGTAGTATCTGTGACCGTAGAACATTAGTCTTTAGTATGCAAAGTTCATGGACTCTCCAAGAGTAGGCAGTAATGAACAGGTTTTTTCTCAAATGTATTTGTTTTAAGTCAGATCTCAAGAGCTTGAGACAGACATTCTAGCACAAGTAATTTACTGAGAAAGTGCTTTCAGGAGCCAAATACAGTTTTAGCTGAAGAATAGCTTCTGTCTGGTCCCCTGGAGAGCATAAATGGTACCACAAAATCTGTTCCCACTTTATACAGGTGGCTAGCTTTTTTGCATCCTTTTTTAGTCAGTGATTGGCTATGCATTACCTGGGTTGTCAAGGTAGGGGAGATGCTACCTTCTAGGCCAGAGAGCTAGTGTTTAATAAGAGATAATTCTCTAGGAAAAAAGGGCAGTGGTGAGCAGCTGGGAGATGACTGCACCTGACAGTGAAGGTGATCTGGGCAAAGCTGCCACCCTCTGACCAGGTAATTGTGGTCTCAACAAGTATCTACTGAGAAGTGTTCTATTAATACACTGGAAAGAACAGTGCTCTCAGGAGAATATGCATCACACAGTTCATCTATTTTGCCCTCTGTTATGCTAAGTTCTGGGAAATCCATTCACATTCTGGCAGGAAGATCTCACACTCTATCATCAAACAGTCTCCCAACGAATAAAACCACAAGCACCCGGAGCAGAAAGTTTGACATCTAGGCTACTAACAGCAAATCCACCCAGGAAACGGAGCTGAACCGTATTTTCAAGTAATAACAAAATCGTCAATATTGAATTTTTATTTTTTAATTGAAAGGGGCTATGGGAATCTCAAAAATTCCACTACAGGTTTAAAAATTTTTTTTTCAACGTTTATTTATTTTTGGGACAGAGAGAGACAGAGCATGAACGGGGGAGGGGCGGAGAGAGAGGGAGACACAGAATCGGAAACAGGCTCCAGGCTCTGAGCCATCAGCCCAGAGCCCGAAGCGGGGCTCGAACTCACGGACCACGAGATCGTGACCTGGCTGAAGTCGGACGCTTAACCGACTGCGCCACCCAGGCGCCCCTACAGGTTTTAGATTAAAAGATTTACGAAGACATAATGTTTCGTAGTTTGAATACATCAGTAATGAGAATTGCTGTTTGCAACAAAACAAAACAATTCATTCTCAAGGAGAATTTATGATCTATTAGGAAATATTTTCAGTTTGGGGTGCCTGGGTGTCTCAGTCGGTTAAGCGGCTGGCTCTTGATTTCGACTCAGGTCATGATCTCACAGTTCATGAGTTCAGTCCCCACATCGGGCTCTGGGCTGGTGGTGCAGAGCCTGCTTGGAATTCACCCTCTCTTTCTCTTTCACTCTCAAAATAAATAAATAAACATTTTTTTTTTAAAAAAGAAAAATAAATTCTAAACAAAGAGAAATATTTCCAGTTTTAACCTACCTCCCAACTAGATATCTTTATGAACTGAAACATTCAAAATAGTATTCCAATGTTTTCATTGCATCTACAATACCTAGAATTCAAAAACCAATATTAAATTACACAACATTTCTAGAAGATGGAAATAATTAATTGAATCCAAGGATCGTAAATTTTCAAATAAATTCAAAATTATACTATTAATCAGTCAGTTGTATAAATAATAATAAAATAACTTTCAGTATAATTAACATAATTTTGTCATTTTTTAAAAATACTACATTCTTCCACCCTAACTACCCAAAATAAGTTTACTTGCAAACATCAAAATTTAGCATTACCAAGATACTATTTTCTTTGTATACAAAATAAAGTACAATAGTTACAATATTCTTTCCTTTCATAAAATATGTAGTTAGCAGTTGTGTGTTCCCAATTCATAAAAAAAATTCTAACAAGTTGGACTTCTTAAAAATTAAGCATTTCTCAGTTCCAGAAGAATGTTAAGATAATAAAACAATAAGACACAAACTGGGAGAAAATATTTGCATAGCCCATGTCTGATAAAATAGATTATTCAGCATATATATAAAGAACTCTTAAACTCAATAATAAGAAAATAAACATCTCAATTGACAAATGGGGAAAAGATTTTAACAGACACTCCACCAAAAAAAGAAATAGAGCAAACAAGCGTATGAAAAGATTCTCAACGTCATTAGTCATTAGAAAAATGCCATTTAAAATTACAGTGGAATGCCATTGCATACCTATTATAATGGGTAACATTTTAATACTATTAACACTAATAATTTAAAAGACCAAGAACTGGTGAGAGTGTGGACCTGGTAGGCGGAGCAACTGGAACTCTCAGACATCGTTGGTGGAAATGCAAAGCACCAGAGGACCTTTAGAAAACAGTGTTAGTTTCTGATCAAGTTAAACATATACTTAGCACACAGCCCAGACCTCTCACTTGTAGGATTAATTCCGCATAAGGAAAATTTATGTTCACGAAAAAGCTGGCATGTAACTATTTGTGATGGCTTTCTTCAAAATCACTGAAAAGTAAGAAGTTGAACAAGAGACCGCAAAAGGGTCAGTGGAACATGACTCATCAACGAAAAGGTAAAAGCAGAGGAGACACAAGGTAACCTGGGCCAATCTCAAATGCACGAAGCAAAGTGTAAAAAGAACCAGAAGCAAAAAGAATACATATCGTATGATTTTATATGTAGAAAATTATGGAAGGAGAGAAAACAGATGATTGGGTGCCTGAGGCTGGGTTGGAGGAGCGTTGACTGAAAGAGGCACGGGCGAAGTTTGCTGGTTGATGAAACTCGTCTGTATCTAGACGTGTTTGTGATTGTAAAACTCTATGTGTTTGTGAAAACTCACAAAAGAGTACAATAAAAGGGCTAAATCTTACTATATGTAAATTGTGCCTCAATAACAAAAAGTAGAAAAATTTGCATCTTTTTAATAGTGATTTTTCTTATCAGAGTATCACTGTGTCTAATCTCACTTTTATACTTCAGCTTGAATGGAAACAACACACTACCTACCCTATATTCCATTCATGAGAAAATGCAGCACCTTAAGGGGACTCTTTAAAACCAACATTGGATTGGTAGGCCGATGAGTAAAAGTTTAGTTCAGTCACTTTTATCTATCCATTTATTTGTTTATTTAGCCGTTTATTTATTATTTCAGAGAGAGATAGTACAAGCTGGGAAAGGGGCAGAGGGAGAGAGAAAATCTCAAGCAGGCTCCAGGCTCAGCACAGATCCTGCCGTGGGGCTCAATCCCATGACCCCGGGATCACAGCCTGAGCCAAAATCATGAGTCAGACACTTAACTGACTTGAGCCTTCCAAGTCACTTTTTAAGAGTGTACCACAATCTAAATGTTCTTATTTATATTTGAATTTAAAAAATCCATGATGCAACTTACTCTAATATTTAAATACAATCTAGAATATTTTAGTCATATATAAGTGATTTTCATTACTGAAAATTTTCTTTTAATTAAAAAAAAATCTTGCTTGTTGAGCTTTGTTTATTAAGAAACAAATCTGTCTCCAGTGAAAGTCTATTTTTTTTTAATTAAAAAAATGTTAATGTTTATTTATTTTGAGGGAGAGAGAGACAACGAGCAGGGGCAGGGCAGAGAGAGGGGGAGATACAGAATCTGAAGAAGGTTCCAGGCTCCTAGCTGTCAGCACAGAGAGCTGTGCGGGGCTCGAGCTCACTAACCGCGAGATCATGACCTGAGCTGAAGTTGGATGCTTAACCGACTGAGCCACCCAGTCACCCCTTTAAGTTTTTTTAATGTTTATTTATTTTTGAGAGACAGAGAGAGGGGGAGAGAGAGAGAGAGGGAGAGCATGAGCAGGGGAGGGGCAGAGAGAGGGGGAAACACAGAATCCAAAGTAGGCTCCAGGGTCTAAGCTCTCAGCACAGAGCCTGATGTAGGGCCGGAACTCATCAACAGCGAGATCATGACCTGAGCTAACGTAGGACATTTAGCCAACTAAGCCACCCAGGCGCCCCTTCATTAGAAGTCTTACAAAAAATTGTATATATTGATTCCAGGTATTCCTATATAAATTAACACTAAATCTTCATAAATAGAAATTGCACTTATGGCCTGAAGTTAATTAATAACATTTTTATTGTTTTCATGAATTTCATCAAATCTATTTGTGAAATAATTAGAAAAAAGATAAACCAGGTGGTTACTTATCAGCTTCAGCACTCTGATATTTTTTCTCAGCCTCCACATGAAGGAGAAATTCTGGAAATGCTCTAGGGAGAGCATGGTTCATGGCCCTCTAGTATTCTGTCCTGGTTTTATAAATGAAAAATCTTGTCATCTTATCATAGAGTCCCAGAAAATCGTGGCAAACTTTATCTGCTAAGTGAACCTTAATAACCCCAACTTTAACTTCCAGAGAATTACCCTTAGAAACATTTCACAGTCCTGAAGGTTGCAGAGGATATAAAAATATCCCCTCTCCAAGAGTTATTAACCCTCACAACAGATTCCCTGAGACCTTAACAATAGTGGTTCAAAAATATTCAATTATAATCATCACATTTTTTTCTTTTTCTTATAAAACTAGTTCCTCCAGAATTTACATAGCGAAACAAATGGGTCAAAAAGCATTAACAATTTATTCACTTTCCAGCAGCCTAGTCCTTAAAAGGAAATTAGTACTTTATTCACACTGCGGAGTACACAGCAACCCTCAGGATAGGTTTTACAAGGTACACTTGAGATTAAAAAAACAAAAAAAAAAAGTGATTTTGAAAATGTTCTTAGAATACCATGCATTCACAGAAATAATGGAAGAAATGCCTATCCAAAAGGCTAGAGCTTTTCTTGAAAGCCAGTTCTGCTCAAGTTGCTTTTATTGGAAGGTCATGTTTCAAATTTTAAGTTTGAACTTTTGGGAATCTATTCGGGAAGCTACAAACTAAGAAGGAGCAACAATCAGACTGCACAGATACTCTATCTAACTTGCGAGAGGTTGCAACAAGTTACTTGATTTTAGGAACTGCAGAGTAACTGCACCTACAAGCATAATGAAATCCAGGCTGGTAACGCTAATATCAATTGCATGTTCCAACCTTCCTTTCAAGGAACTCCCTGCACCCTGTAATCCAAACAATTGAAAATCTTCCCTTTCCCACATTTTGCTTTGCCATCTCTGTGCTTTTGTTCAAACAGTTCTTCCACCGTGAATGTCCTTCCTCCTTATCTCACGGTGCCCACATCCAACTCATTCTGCAAGGGGCATGTCAAATGTACATCTCTACACAAAGCTTTCCTTGACCACACAACACCCAAGTAATTAATTAGATCCCTCCTTTATCGGCACTCCCATAGCACTTCTTTATACCTAATGACATTTAATTATTTACATTATAAGAAGGTTATTGATATACATGTGTTATATCGATTATTGATTATAATATCATAAGGGATCACAAATTTTTCTGATTTATTTTTAATCCCCTCACCCAGCCATGCCAATGTGTAGCACATATCCAACTCTCAATCAATATTTGACCAGATGGAGGAGGAGGGATAATGTTTCTCAGCACACTACTAGTTCAAATAGAAATCCTAAAAAACGGTTGAGGTGTATGTTCTGCAGAGTCATTTTTGTAAAAATGTCTATCTTTACCATTAAAAAAAATATATTGCGGGGCGCCTGGGTGGCGCAGTCGGTTAAGCGTCCGACTTCAGCCAGGTCACGATCTCGCGGTCCGTGAGTTCGAGCCCCGCGTCAAGCTCTAGGCTGATGGCTCAGAGCCTGGATCCTGTTTCCGATTCTGTGTCTCCCTCTCTCTCTGCCCCTCCCCCGTTCATGCTCTGTCTCTCTCTCTGTCCCAAAAATAAATAAAAACGTTGAAAAAAAATTTTTAAAAATAAATAAATAAATAAAAATATTGCTGCTCAAGAGAACAAGGAAAGACTAAAAAGGTAAGACAAAGAAACTATTATTTCCGATAACACTGTTGCTGTGTGTGTATTGATACTCAGAAATACTTTTATTTATTCTTAATTATTTCATTTTTCAAAAATTATTTATTGTATCGGGCATTGTAAATACAATGTTAAGAATGTAGTTCCTGTCCTCAAGACAAGACAAAATCTGTAAGTTTGTTTAAACTGGGTGTCAGAAAGGTAATAATGAAACATAATGTAATAAAAACTATGTTAGGCATAAGCTCAAGTTATTTTGTGACCCAGTATATGATCTATCTTGGAGAATGTTCCATGTGCACTCGAGAAGAAAGTATATTCTGTTGCTTTGGGATGCAGAGTTCTAAATATATCTGTCAAGTCCATCTGATCCAATGTCTCATTCAGGGCCCTTGTTTCTTTATTGACCGTGTGTCTAGATGATCTATCCATTTCTGTAAGTGGGGTGTTAAAGTCCCCTGCAATTACCACATTCTTATCAATAAGGTTGCTTATGTTTATGAGTAATTGTTTTATATATTTGGGGGCTCCGGTATTCGGCGCATAGACATTTATAATTGTTAGCTCTTCCTGCTGGATAGACCCTGTAATTATTATATAATGCCCTTCTTCATCTCTTGTTACAGACTTTAATTTAAAGTCTAGTTTGTCTGATATAAGTATGACTACTCCAGCTTTCTTTTGGCTTCCAGTAGCATGATAAATAGTTCTCCATCCCCTCACTCTCAATCTAAAGGTGTCCTCAGGTCTAAAATGAGTCTCTTGTAGACAGCAAATAGATGGGTCTTGTTTTTTTATCCATTCTCAAGTTATTTTGAAAATTTGTTTGTTTATTATCCACTTCTGCTTTTCTATATTCTGTAATTAAGCGATGAGTTGCGTATGCATTTAGTTTCATTAGGCTTTCCATGGCCATTTTGCAATGTCCTGTGCCATCTCTGAAAATTCTCTTTCATAAATCTACTTTATCCATTATAAATACAGTGAAATATAGGTCTTTCCATCTTTTTTGCCTTAATATATGTATTATATACACTCGCATTTAGGACTTATTTTACACTGCCTGACAAAGTCTTTCTATGAGGCTTTTTTTTTTTTCTTCAAGACTTGATGTTATTACTTGTATAGGTGAATTTTAATTTATTCTATTTGTCTTGTATTTGCCCATTCATTCTTGGCTGTTTTTTTCTCCTTTTGTTGCTTTCTTTTGGGCTAACCAATAATTTTTTGGAATTCCATTTTAAATCCCTACTGGCTTTTGGTTACAACTTTTTGCATTTTTAATTAGCCACTCTAGAGATTACAATATGCATCTTTAACTAATTAGAATCTACATCAAATTAGTATTTTATCACTTCATGAATAATGTAAGAATCTGGCAATAGCGTATTTCTATTTGTTCTCTCCTCTTGCATTTTGTGCTGTTGGTTATTATATTTTACATCTGTATACGTTATCACCCCACAGTACATCATTATTTTGTTGTTTTACATAATTTCTTCAATTTTTAAGCTCTCTTATGTTTAACCAAATATTCCTCTATTTCTTCCTGTAGGCCCATGCTTTTGCCTAAAGTATTCCTTTTCAATCTGAAAATTGTGCTTTACTCTTTCTTATACTGTGGACTTTTTAGCAAAGAATTCTCTCATTTTTAAATTTTCTTAAAATATATTTATTTGGTTTTATTTTTCAGTGATGTTTTCAATGGACCATTAATATCTGGAGTGGTTTCAAAGTTGTCAATTATTTGCCCCAGAACTTTAAAGCTGCTATTTCATTGTAATTTTGGCTTCATAGTTTGTATTTAGAAATCAGCCTTCAATCTTATGGTTGCTCCCTGAGCATATTGTATCTTTTTTCTCTGGCTGCTTTTAAGATGTTCTGTTTATCTTTGATTTTCAGAAATTTGACTACGATGTGCCTAAGTGTGGCTTTCTTTGTGTTTATCTTACTTAGGGTTTGCTAAACTTCTTAAATATGTACGTTGAATTTTAATGTTAGTTTCAAAGAAATTCTTGGTAACTATCTCATCAAAATTGCTCCTGATCTCTTCTTTATTTCCTCCTTTTTTTGGGTTTCTAATTTCACATATGTTAGATGATTTGACAGTGTTCCACGTGTCTCTCACATTCTGCTCCATTTTTAAGTTCTTTGTTTTCTCTCTGTGCTTCAGATTGAATTTCTTTTTTAATTTCTTGAGCATTTTGTCTGCTGCATTCAGCTATTGCAAGCCATTTCAAATGTTGTATCTTTCACTCCTAGAATATCAGAAAGTTCTTTTATTTTACTTTTAAAACTCTTGAATTTTTCCATCATTCCTTCATTTTCCATCTTTTTTAAAAGATTTTCTATAATGTACTTATGACAGCTATTTCAAAATACTTGTCTGCTTATTGTAATATTTCCATCCCGTGTCCTTGCTTCCACTGAATATTTTTTTCTCCATTATGAGTCAATTTTTTCTGCAGCTTCCCCTAACTCATAATTTAATTTTGTGCCACAAATTCTGTATTTTAAAAATGTTAGATAATTATATATTATACACACACACACACACACACACACACACGTATACATATACCCCCCTCTCCAAAAATATGCTCTCCTCATTAGGCAAGTAGGGTGAGGCTGATTGCTTTAATATAATCAAGAACTGAATTGTGTTCCTGTATTGAGACTGGTTTGCAGCTTTATTTAGTATCATTTTACTTCATGTTAAAATGGACAAGAACGTTCTTGTGTTTATTGCTAGTCATTTTTGCCAGAATGACTGTCTCCTAAGTATCATACTCTGTGGAAAAGTTTTACCTCTGCCTTTCCAGCCCAGCCTCTCTGGCCCTTACCCCAGCAACATCCTTAAAGGAAAACTGATCATGGCGGGGGGGGGGTCTCCTCACATGGGGCGCGTGGGGGCACCATAAGGGAGTTTAGGATTCCTGAGATTCCTGTAGGTCACACTGGCCTGCATGCTCATAAAAATATCACCAGTTTCTGGGGCACCTGGGTGGCGCAGTCGGTTAAGCGTCCGACTTCAGCCAGGTCACGATCTCGCGGTCCGTGAGTTCGAGCCCCGCGTCAGGCTCTGGGCTGATGGCTGGGAGCCTGGAGCCTGTTTCCGATTCTGTGTCTCCCTCTCTCGCTGCCCCTCCCCTGTTCATGCTCTGTCTCTCTCTGTCCCAAAAATAAATAAATAAACGTTGAAAAAAAAATTAAAAAAAAAAAATATCACCAGTTTCTTCTTTCTTCTCAGCTAAGGGAGACCCACCTTCTTCCCAATTATTTCACTTGTGCCCAATATGACAAATGCAACCAATAAAAATAACAGCCCCAAATATCCATTTATCCAGGAAAACTCATTCCTCTCTGGAAGTTGTCCCTTTAGTTTTCTTATAGCCACAGCTTTCCCCTGCCCTTCCACATATATGGTATTGTAGTTTATCTGGTTTTCTCTAGTTGGTGAATTGTAAGTTTGCTGTAACTTTCTACAGCCTAACCGGAAATGGACCTAACTTACTTGTAATCAAAAAATAATTGTAAAGATTCAAAATGAGATGGGTAAGCATATTTGAAGAGTGAGTGTGTGTGTGTGTGTGTGTATACACACATATATGTATAAAATCTTGTTTATATTTATATGTGTGTCTGTTTGTATTTCCCCTCTAATCTACCCATCCATCTCACAGACTCCTAAGAGATTAATGTTCCTTAATTAGGATTTATGACAAAGAATAAGCAATAAATTGGCTGGCTATTGTGAATACAAACTAGTTCACCAAGTCATAGAAAAATTCTTTTTTTTTTTTTTTCTAAAATTTCCCATGGTGTTTTATTAATTTTTTTTCAACATTTATTTATTTTTGGGACAGAGAGAGTCAGAGCATGAACGGGGGAGGGGCAGAGAGAGAGGGAGACACAGAATCGGAAACAGGATCCAGGCTCTGAGCCATCAGCACAGAGCCTGACGCGGGGCTCGAACTCACGGACCGCGAGATCGTGACCTGGCTGAAGTCGGATGCTTAACCGACTGCGCCACCCAGGCGCCCCAGAAAAATTCTTAAAATTCATAGGTTTAAGTAAAGAAAGCATTTCTTTACATTGCTTAAGAAGCTCATTACTGATGCCCTTTGAATGCCCATAAGTAATAAAGAAAAAATAATTAAAAAGTAACAACCTCTTCATGGGTTATAGGAAATGACTGAGCTGATGGAGTTTAAGTTGTATCCCTAAGGTTCAAAGTTGTGATCATGGACTATCATATCCTCCCACACCCAGCAGCTTGGTGCAATGGTCAGAAACAGAACTCTTGGTACCAGACCCCAGCTTTGGAGTCAGATCTTGGCAAGGCAATACTCTTCTGTAATGCTATGGCACAAATATTATTTTTATGTCTTTTGGTTATTTTCTGGGAACTGGAAGTGGTCATATCCACTACAAGTTGATGCTTGCAAAAAGCATGGCTCAGCTTAGGGGCAGCATTTTTACATGTACCTGTATATAATCTCTTTAAAAATTTTTAAAAGCAAACAACTCTAGAACTTCAAGATATTCTTTTATTAAGTTTAACATCCTGGCAGTTGAAAAGTCAAACATATGAGTCAAAACATGAATTTAGAAAAGAAATTGTTCTAAAATATACTTTGGTTTCAGTTTTTATTATGTACCATGAATCATTTTAGAGAATATAAATGCTAACTTAGTAAATGAAAGATAATAAAATAATAATGACTGGTTGCCAAAAATTATATAATAACATGAGATGAAGAGACAATTCACAGTTTGATCTGTCCAATAAGCTCATTTTGTCACAAATAAGGTCACAATTTGATGTGACTATATTGGTTGTCAATGTAGTCTCTTTTGGCTATATAAAATGACATTAAATAATGGCATGTGGAATATTCTCTTTTTACATTTTATTTTTATATTTTCTGTTTATATTTATTTATATATTTACATTAAATTGGCTCCCTGAAAGTTAAGAAAAATTTTGACTAGTTAACTTAAACAAGCAGTACGTTTCACTCCTGCTCCTTAATCTAAAAACTAAGATCACACTGAAAAAGAAACATCAAGATATTTCACTTTGTGAATTCTAAGACATGACTGTCAGAATCTAACTATAGTCACTTAATGATAATAATATGGCACTAAGTAGACACTTAACTTTGTATTTTAAAGGTAATCTCAGGAAGAAGTTATGTTTCTTTGCCTTGTAACTCATGAAGAACCTTGCCTTTACCATTTAATCTTTCAAAAATTTAAATATGTGGTGCAGTAAATGAGTGTTCTCCTGCATAAAGTAATCAAAGAGGCATAAGAATCAAAGATTATCGTACCACTGCTCGATACATACAAAGTATTTTTCTCTGACAATGATTCAAAGCAATTTTTGTCATAATGTCTAAGGACTTCCTATTATGTTAATCTCACCTGTTTAAGTAAATCCTGGAATCGTGTTGTCCCAAACTGTGTTGCCTACTATATATATATATGTTTATGCATAATCTTACCCCAGACCTTCTACACTGTATCGTTTCATCCTATACTATTTCTTACCATTACAAGCGTGAAACCATCCTAGGCAAACATAGTAGGGTGGAAGTTACACTAACTAATTAGCGTGTAACTAGGTGTGCCATTGGACTTCCTAGTGTGTTTTTCATTATCTGTAAATAAGAGGTCTTGTTGGGCTGAAAAATATCTATGGGACTGAGTCCTTCGAGCTCTACGCGTAGAAATGTGTGTGTTGTCCTGCTGTTGGCTGAGAGCCTCCCATCCCAAAACCAGTTTGTTACTTTTGGCCCAACCCAGGGTGCCGCATTTCCTCTCGACCTCAGCATTTCCACATCTGCCTAACTATGACGCCATTGTCTGAAGAGCTTTTCACTGAGTCTACTCTAAAATCTCCGGCCACCAAGCATGATTATTGATTTTAGTGGGCTCTACCAAGCTTGGGAGGACAGGCGCAAAGCATAGCCACCTGGCAGCCAGCCTTTCTATCACGTTTGCCCGCCAGCTCTCTCCTCAAAGAAACAAACACGTTTCCCCCCTCCCTACTACTATCTTCCAACTTAGATCTCTCTAGGAAGGTTTCTTCCCTCACCTGAGGCCCTCTTTGTTTTATCTACCACCCCAAAGGTGTTTATGGAAGCATTTGCCTCCAAAAAGAATGCAGCTGACTTCCTAAGAGGAATTACGGTAATAAACATTGTTTTCTATTTTATTATCATTTGCTTTGATGTAAAACATCCTTCCAAAATCACCTCAGTTTCATTTATCAGAAATCATGTAAAATAATAACAATAAAGCAGCACTTCCTCCTTGCATTCTCATGGTTTTGTTAAATCTGATCATTGCCTCTCTCAATCTCCATCTTCCCAACCTCTATTTTTATTTCTCTTTTTTCAGGACTGAGGTGTCCTCAAATCATTTTTGATTTGCGGTTATGAGAACCAAACACATTTGGTCATTATGATTTATTTTGCTTTGAAGAAAATAAACTCTGCGCTCTTCGTGAACATGACCAATACCAATAAATTAAAACATATCTTGATCAGGATTTGGAAAAAAAAATATGGCCAAAAATTAGTAACTTCTAAGCCACTGTTGTGAAGCAAATGTACTTCAATACTGAACACACGTCACTAACAGTTCAAGATTCACAAATTTAGACAAATGCAATATTTTGCAGCTGATTCATCATACTTTCTTTTTGCAAATGATTTTTGAACACCTAAACATTGGCCAGGGAAAATTATTTCCTGAAACGACTTAATATTTCCAAGTAAAACAGACAATTAACTCTACTTTGAACAGAATATGATCTAGAAAGTATGCATATTGAAATATAAACTATGGGATGGGATTAAAACTGCCACAATTCACTGTTTTAGGCAAAGATGGGTTAAGATTTGCAATATGCACCTTTGATGCGACTAACCAAGTGTAATGCCTTTATTTTAGTCAGAAACAAACAGATATAAATTTACATTATATAGATTGCATAGGCATCTATAAAAGCTTTTAAACTATCCCTACAAAGCTGCTGTACTAGATATAGATTGAAAGAATCCATTATTAAAAGAGGGATCAAAACAGGCTGCAATTATGCCCAGTTAATCCCCTCAAAACAGTGTGGTATTTCTTCACCAGAGTAATTATTTGCACAGGAGAGAAAATAACAACCCTATAGAACAAATTAAAACTTTACCTTCAGATGCTACCTCAATTGTTATGCAGATTTCACTCTGTGCATTCAGTGACCAGCAAGAGAATCAAATAATAAGATGTTTCTTCTCTAATCAAAATATTTTAATATTATTTATTCCCCAAATCATTGAAAATGGTTATAACATTTCACGTATTTCCTCTTTTCTATTACCGTACACATTTGCGCACACTCAAAGGATGTCTTGAAATACCCATGTATTAAAAGGGTGAGCAAATACATCAAGCATCCTTAGAATTTCTGTAGGCTGCACCTGAATGCATGTGCAAACACACATCAAATGACCACTGCCGTGTACAAACTGCTTGTTTAGGCTTTTTTAAATACGACGATCACATGTTTAAATGTCATGCTGGGATTTAGTTAACTAAGGTGGCAGGTTCTTAAGATGGAGAATTTATTATGTTGAAATTTTCCAAATGCAGGACTGAAAAGGAAAAAAATCTGTCAACTTTTATTTATCTCCTATATAAATACAGGCAATTTAGTTCTTCCCCAAAATACAGGCAGATTAGATGAGTTAGACACTAGTCAATTCATTTTGCATAGGAATGGCTCATTAAAAAAAGGGCCCTGCATTTGTATTAAGCTCTGATTGGACAGAGCACAAAATGAATTTACAGTGTCACTCAGAGATGTAGCAGGACTAATGAGGGAGGAATAGTGTGGCACAGGGTGGGTAAATCTGTGGTGTGTTCATTCATTCCTTCAGCTGGTGCCGCTCATGAAACTGAGGTGTCCCTCATTATGCATGTATCCCAGGGGCATTCTTTAATATTTTAATAAATAACAACATCAGCCCAACAAGAAATTAATGAATAGTATCATTAATAATGAGCTGGAGTCTTGTAGTGATAGGACAGATATTAAATTGAACCACTGTGGTGCTATCTCTAGAGACTTGGGATATTTCCAGTGGCAAACAAGGCGTCTGAATGAAGCAACCACCGCTCTGTGCCAACAGCTTTTACAACAGGTTGGGAGTAATAAAAGAGGATTTTCTGCACGATAAAGTTAAGCCCTAGAAAATCTGCTGGTGTAGATCGGTGTGAAAAGTACTGCCAAACGTGATCCTTAATTAAACTTTAATTAAGATAAAGCTTTTATTTTTTTTCTCTTCCAAGAGAAGTAGCAGCCAAATGGGCCCTGGCTATTTTCTACCCAAATCTAACCTAAAATCATTTTGTATGATACCATCAAAATTATGCTTAAATAATATTAAGGTGTTGACTTAAATCCACCAAATGAGAATATTATCAGGAATTGTTGAAATGGCATAATTGCCCACCACAATGATAAGAACATGTGTGCAGATTTGGAGTCGTATGAACAATGAAGGGGTTCCCTGTCTCAATTTTTCACTTTCTACTATTTCATATTTAACCCATTTAAAAATTCGCCGTTTCATTTCACCATACTGAGAATATTTCTACGTTGAAAACAATGCTACAAGGTACATAACTTTTCAATTAATCTTGAGTCTCAGATTGTGCTCAGGTTGTATAAAATTGCTCACAACTTTAATAATAATTCTCATTTAAAAAAATGCTTCAGACACTAAAAAATTTCTTAACCTTAGCTTTCATCTCTCTAACTGCATGACACATTACTGACAGCTTTATTTATGTTAATAATTTTCTTGCTGTATTTCCGTAAACTGAGGTTGTGCAACTTGGTTCCTGCTTCTCAGCAGAATTATAATTATGCAAAGATATGTGTTGTGCTGAGAACAAAATATAGTATTTGGAATAATGCTAATAACTATTTTATTCAAGTATTTTACATGTAGTATTGAATGTCATTATTGTGAAATTTTTATTTTCAACCTACCTAATTTTTTCCACATTGTAAATGATTAAAATATGTGATTTATAAAATTATTCCTAAAAATTTGAAATTTCTCTTTAACACGAAAATTTTACATTTGCCATTTTAATAGAAGAAAAATGGTTGCAAGGTACACATCACTACAGTGCTCTATGCTTTTTATCTGTATGCAGTTATGTATTTTATTACATGGTGACAGATTTTAAACAGTTTGCCTCTCTTAGTAGACAATTTCCGATTTATAAGAATTTTGATATAAAGTGGTTTGAATATGATCTATGCTAGTTTTATTATATCTTTGTAGTTTACCCCTAAATTTTTTACACAATATAAAATTGATAGTTGATAGTTTCCACAATATAAAATTGTGATAGTTTCCACAATATAAAATTGGTAGTTTTTTTAAGAAATAGTTTCCAGATATAGGAGAGTTTAATTCTTTAACTAGGAACGTGGCTAACTCCAGAAGTAAGATATCTATAAAAGGTATCTAAGGTTTTTAACCACCATATGGCCTTTGACCAGCATGGGCACGGAGTGATCCAGAACTAATACAAACTTTGCCCAAGGAAGACTTTGGAAAGGAAATCTACATTGTTGCTCTGACCATCTTCTTCATTTTCCTCTCTTTTGTTATTGTGTCTATACAGTCTCTAGTAAAGTTTAGGAAATAACATCCCTCCAGTTCTGAATAGTGGCAATTGGATAGGATAAACTAACTAATTATCTGTAAGGGAAGCTGTAATTTTATAGTAAGCATGATGCCATTACAAATATCTAAGACAGGTGGAGCAGTTCTGTCAATTTGTGACTTAGTTAAGAATGAAGGTTAGGAATGAAGGTGTTAAATAAGTAGAATACGTTGGTAGTTCTCTCTGATATGCTTTGAAATAGTGACAAGGTGTTGCCGAGAGGAGAGTGAGTCAATGAGATGAAATGAAGAGTCAGGGCTTTTAAAGTTAGCAAAAAATCGTTGTTCATGGCCCTATCTATCCTAGTATATGTGATTCTAAATCAAGTTAATTATACATCCCTTTTACAGCATGCATACACAGATCTTAAGTCAAATAAGCACTTAAATTAGGTGTGCTCTAAAGAACTTTGAGCCATTTCCAACTCACAAGCTATATACTTTTATTTAGGGAAGCTTAGTGTTTCAAATTGAATTCCATTCAGCATTTGTTGGATCAATAGTACTTACTGCCTCCAAACTGAATTCATCCAGAGTTGATTCAAAGCAAAATATTACAACTGCATTGTATTAGATGTCATTATGGTTTCAATACCGTAGTGTCACCATTGTCATAACAGCTGACAAAGGGACATTCTAATAGTACAGTGGAGACCGTACCATTTATATCATATACTCTTAGAATATAATCTTAGCATATGTGTATTATTTGTAATCTCCGTCTCGATGCCAGTAATTCATATGCATCATAACAGAATCCTCCCACAGAGGAAAAATTCTAAGTACAAAGATGTTCACTACAGAATCACTTAATAGCGAAGAAAATTTAGACTATCCACAAATTATAACAGCTGGCATTATCAAGTGAAATATATGACAGACTATTGGGTAAGAATTTAATTGTAAAAATAAAAATTACAAAAATGATACAATGATAAATACTTGAGCCATAAGGTAAAATTTTAAAATTAAATTCAAAAATAATATAAACAAAGGAAGACAAGACAGGTATAAGGATGTTCATAGAAGCATTGTTCACAATAGCAAAAACTTAGAAGTCATCAGAAATGTTCATCAGAGAAGGATAGACATATAAATTTATTAGAATATTATATAGTTGTTAAAATGACTTAACTACATTGGCATGAAACAATATAGTTGAATCTGAGCATTATTAAATTAAAAAAAAGAAAGTCTAAAATAATTAGGTTCAGCATGATATTTTTTTGTATGATTCTGAAAATAGCACATGGGGCGCCTGGGTGGCTCAGTGGGTTGAGTGTCCTACTCTTGATTTCAGCTCAGGTCATGATCTTGTGGTTCATGAGTTTGGGCCTCACGTCAGGCTCTGCACTGCAGAGCCTGCTTGGAATTCTCTCTATCTCTTGCTTTCTCTCTGCCCTTCCCCTACTCTCTCTCTCTCTCTCTCTCTCAAAATAAATAAATATACTTAAAAAATTAAAAATAATTAAAAATAAAAAATAAACCTAACAGGTCAAGGAAGATTCCGGCATTATTTATGCCCAAAACATCTACGCAGAAAAATAAAAAGTCATCCATGAGAAGAAATCAAAAGCACAACTTATATTCAATGTGACTGTGGAGTCAAAATTCTACTGCATTTATTCATTCAACAAACATTTATAATGTAAAATAAAACAATTATAATGATAATAACTTACATTTGTGGGATAAAAGATAGGATGAAACTGAAATACAAGACAATTGTATCATGGAAATGCAAATGTAAGGAAGAGGTTTTAGTTAAAATATGCTGATTGTTATTTGGTCTGAAGAAGACAGACTTGCCCTTGGGACATAGAAGGTAAGGTGTATCTGCTGAAACACAATACTAGTAACCTCTCCAAGGCCATAAGAGTGAAAGAATAACTTTCAAAAGAGTGGAGGGACAAGGCTTTGTAGGGTGGGGAGGAGGCAAAAAAAAAAAATAAATCTATTATGCAATAAGGCATTTAGCAGAGAAATAAGTAAAGACAGAATATTATCAGTAAAACTCATAGAACCATAATTTATATATATGAGTTATCCCAATACATGTAAAAAGATAAAACTTTCCTTTGAAGACAAAATTTCTAAGGTTTGATTTTTAAAATCTGCCCCCATGTTCTTTATAGAAGATACACCTAAAACCAGGAAATACTAACCCAAAGCTGCTGGGATGACATATTCGTATGAGACAAATTGGGCTTTAAGACAAAAGCAATTTGGGGGGCTGGGGAAAGGTCATCCAATTATAATCAATGTGATAATTCATCAGGGAGATATAATAGTGCTATTCGTGCCAATATACTAACAGTGTACTCTGGGTGATAAAACATTGGGATTTTGTAACTTGTTTATTTCTTCTGAATGTTTAAGTGTTTCACATTGATTATGTACTTTATTAAAAATCAAGGATAAAAAAAACCTTTTAGAATACTGATCTATTCTTTGTTTGTTTGCTTGTTTGTTTAAATTCAGGTTAGTTAACATACAGTGTTGTCATGGCTTCAGGAGTAGAATCCCGGGGATTCATCTCTTACATATGACACCTAATGCTCATCCCCAAAAGTGCCCTTCTTAATGCCCATCTCCCATTTAACCCATCTCCCACCCACCTCCCCTCCAGAAACCTTCAGTTTATTCTCTGTATTTAAGTCTCTTTTGTTTTGCCTCCCTCTGTGTTATCTTATTTTACCTTCCCTCCCCTATGTTTATCTGTTGAGCTTCTCAAATTCCACATATGAGTGAAATCATATATCTTTCTCTCTCTATTCTATTCTAATCCTGAGCTTGAGTATTAATAGTAAAATTGGAGAAGAAAAAAAACACGTAAGAAAGAGGTTTTGAAATAAACCAGAATTGGACTTTTTAACTGATTAGATATTGGCAGATAAGAAAACAGAGGGTTAGAGGATTCTTCAGTTTAGCCTGACCAGATACTACTCATTAACGGGGACAGGGAAGATAAAAGGAAAAGAAGACATTTGAGTTTAGAGTGATGACAAGACACAAAGCAGAAATGTCCAGCAATTTTTGTAAATGTTTATTTATTTTGGGAGACAGAGAGAGAGAGAGAGAGTTCTGGGGAGAGGCAGAGAGAGAGGGAAAGAAAGAATCCCAAGATGGATCCGTGCTATCAGAATAGAACCTGACTGCAGGGCTCAATTCCTGGAACCTTAAGATCATGACTTACTACGCTGAAATCAAGACATGGATGCTTAAAGACTGAGCCACCCAGGTGCCCCCAGCAATTGTTTTTTTTTTTTAAGTTTTATGAATACATTTTTAAATAGAACCTCCAAGAGGGTTAATGAGTTGTTTAGATTTCAAGGCCTTTTATTAACCAGCACTTTCCTACTTCTGCAGGCTTAAGTCAAAGACAACAATAACAAATCACTAGCAAAAATACAAAAATAAATGACTGGCAAATTACAAACTAATCTATAAAATGTTATCTCATTCATGCTATGAAGAAGAAAAAAAAATGATCGTTGTAAGATCTCTTTTACCACTGAGGTAACTGAGGTTCATGGTCATTGAGAATTTTGCTCTAGGTCTTTTCTGGTTCCATAAAATTTTAGGATTGCTTGTTCTAGCTCTGTGAAAAATGCTGGTGTCCTTTTGACAGGAATTGCATTGAATATATAGATTGCTTTGGGTAATATCAAGATTTTAACAATATTTGTACTTCTAATCCATGAGCATCTAATATTTTTCCTTTTTGTATGCGTGTGTATATCTTCTTCAGTTTCTTTCATGAGCTTTTTGTGGCTTTCAGTGTGTAGATTTTTCACCTCTTTGGTTAGGTTTATGCCTAGGTATTTTATGGTTTTTGGTGCAATTGTAAATGGGAGCGATTCCTTGATTTCTCTTTCTGCTGCTTCATTGTTGGTGTATAAAAAGACCCAAAATAGCCAAAGCAATCCTGAAAAAGAAACCAAAGCTGGAGGCATCACAATTCCAGACTTCTTACAAAGCTGTAATCATCATCAAGTGTGGTACTGGCACAAAAATCAGACACACAGATCAACGGAACAGAATAGAGAACCCAGAAATTGACCCACAAATATATGGCTGACTAATCTTTGACAAAGCAGGAAAGAATATCCAATGGAATAAAGACAGTGTCTTCAGCAAATGGTGCTGGGAAAACTGGACAGACATGCAGAAGAATGAACCTGGACCACTTTCTTACACCATACACAAAAATAAACTCAAAATGGATGAAAGACCTAAACATAAGACAAGAAGCCATCAAAATCCTAGAAAAGAAAGCAGGCAAAACCTATTCGACCTCAGCCAAAGCAACTTCTTATTTAATATGTCTCCAGAGGCAAGGGAAACAAAAGCAAAAATGAACTGTTGGGACCTCATCAAGATAAAAACTTCTGCAAATCAAAGGAAACAATCAGCAAAAACTAAAAGGCAACTGACAGAATGGGAGAAGATATTTGCAAATGACATATCAGATAAAGGGTTATAGTATCCAAAATCTATAAAGAACTGATCAAATGCAACACCCAGAAAACAAATAATACAGTGAAGAAATGGGCAAAGGACATAGACACTTTTCCAAAGAAGACATCCAGACAGCTAACAGACACATGAAAAAATGCCCAATATCACTCATCATGGGGGAAATACAAATTAAAACCACAATGAGATACCACCTCACACCTGTCAGAATGGCATAAAATGAACACACAGGCAATGACAGATGTTGATGAGGATGCGGAAAAAGAGGAACCCTTTTGCCCTGCTGGTGGGAATGCAAACTTGTGCAACCATTCTGAAAACAGTATGGAGGTTCCTCAAAAAATTAAAAGTAGAACTACCCTATGACCCAGCAATAGCACTACTAGAAATTTATGCAAAAGATACAAGTGTGCTGTTTCAAAGGGGCACATGCACTCCAATGTTTATAGCAGAATTATCGCCAGTACCCAAAGTATGGAAAGAACCCAAATGTCATCAATGGATGAATAGATAAAGAAGATGTAACACACACACACACACACACACACACACACACACACACACAATGGAGTATTACTTAGCAATCAAAAAGAATGAAATCTTGCCATTTGCAACAACATGGATGGAACTAGAGGGTATCATGCAAAGCGAAGTCAGTCAGTTAGAGAAAGGCAAATACCGTATGACCACTCACATGTGGAATTTAAGATATAAAACAGATGATCATAAGGGAAGGGAAGAAAACCAATATGAAAACAGGGAGGGGGACAAAACATAAGAGACTCTTAAATATAGAGAACAAACTGAAGTTTACTGGAGAGGTCATGGGTGGGGGGGATTGGCCAAAAGGGCAGGGGGCATTAAGTAAGACATTTGTTGGGATGAGCACTGGGTATATGCAGGGGATGAATCACTGGATTCTACTCCTGAAATCATTATTGCACTATATGCTAACTAACTTGGATGTAAATTAAAAAGTAAATGAATAAAAAATTAAAAAAAAATAATAATAATAAAGAACTTTGCTCTAGGGACTAGAATTTAGTTCTTCCAATTCTTTGTCCAGAATTGTAGATGATGTCCATACAAGGTCAGGCCAATCTATCCAAACAAAATAAGATACTTCTTAAATGATCGATAGATACAAGGATATTTTAAATCAGAAACTCTGTAAAGCATTATTTTTATCCTTTAAACTAATTTTCTATTTCTACAATTCTATCCTTGGTTTCTTTCTTCCCTGTTTCTAAATGTGAATTTAATTTTGACATATTTTCCACTGTGTTAACTAGTTTCATTATTCTGACAATAGTCTACAAATGTTAGAACAAAAATATGGGGCATTTGGAAGGGAAACCTCATTATTTTGTTTTATTATCTCATACATTATTGTCATGAACATAGTATCAACATTCTCAAAATAGAATCATTAACTCTCACTTGAGTCTTTTACAACAGCATAACTGAATCAATGTGGGGCAGTAGGTATATAATTTTATGCATGTTATGTTTCCTTTTTTCTCTATTTCTGGCATTAGTATTACTTTTGATCCCTGCAGAATACAAACATAAAATGGGTGCCAAACATCATTATTTCTATTAAAGATTAAAAAGCTAATTTTTACAACAACAACATAGCCTCTCATCATTGTTAATGGACAGGGAGTTTTATTGCCAGTCCTCCTTTTATTAATAGATCAGTTAAAGTGGCAATATTTGAAAAGCATCTAATGGTTTTGATCATAGAGCATTGATACAGGGGTCTCTGAAGTCTTGCTCTCCTTAGTTACGATTGATGAAAAGTTATCAAATATACAGAAGAAATGACCATTTAGAGAATCCATTGTCTACCGTTTGACTAATACTTTTTCTTTTTTTTTTTTTTTAATGAGCTCTATGCGCAATGGGAGGCTTGAACTCAGGACCCTGGGGTTGAGTCACATGCTCTGCCAAATGAGACAGCCAAGCACCCCAACTAATATTTCTTTGAACTTAGAATTATAACCACCTTTATTCTTCTATAGTCTGAATGCTTGTGCCCCACCTTCCCAAATTCAGGTTTAAATTCTGACCCTCAGGTAATGGAATTGGGACATGAGGTTTTTGAGAAGTGATTAGGTAATAAAGGATTGGGACTTGTGGCCTCATAAAATAGATTCCAGTGAGCTAGGTAGTCCTTTCCACCAAGCCAGGACAGAGCAAGAAAGTGGTATCTATGACCAAGGAAGTGGGTCCTCACTAGGCACAAAATCTGCCGGTGCCTTGATCTCAGACTTCCCGGCCTTCAGCACTGTAAGAAGGAAGTACCTGCTGTTTACAAGTTACTCAGTCTCTGGTATTTTCTTTCAGTAGCCCAAACAGACTAAGACACCCCCTTTCAGGCAGGAGGAGTTTTGCCTTCTCGAATGAATCTTTGTTTCTGGCCATGATTATTTGTGCTTTCCGAATTTACAGACTGGCTAAAAAAGAGTGTGTTGACACTGACAGCTGGATTTTGAAAGAGTTTCCCACTAGACCTTTGACTTGTGCCCTTTGTGCCAATTTCTGCACCCAGAATTATGTGTGGGCACAAACTGCACCAAGGATATAGAAACTGTGAGCACTTATATTTTCAAAATGAGGTCAGATGGCTAATTGCGCTGGCAACTGGTCATCCGTTGGCATAACTACCTAACTCCAGCACAGTTGTTTGTATTTGCAATTTGAGGTCCAAAATAATTAAGGCCACAACTATAGAGATTGAAGAAAGGAGCTCATTGCTTCTAGATTTCACTCTCTTCTGTCAATTAAGCAGCTTCTCTGTCCTCTCACAAATAGGATGCTCGTTTTATTCTGGCAATAAGTACTGGGCAAGATATTCAGCACACTGATAAATTATGGAGTAAAGATATTATTTTTATTGAAGTGTATTATTAATTAGGGCATAATGAAATAGCTAGGTGGCCTTTTCAATTGACAGCTAGGAGTTAAAATTCGAAAGAGCTGTTTATTATAGAGTACAAATGGCATCAAGATCCCAAAGTAGAGTATGAGGAAGGTAGGCCTGCCTGGATATGCACTAAATATTCTCATTTCTGTCCGCTCAATCATGCAGCTATGATGCACTAGCCACCAAGTCTTTTGTGATAGCTTTCTCCTAGCGTTTCGTTTCCTCTGTAGGGAACAGTCATGGAAGTCTTCCATTCCCCTGGAATAAAGTCAGTCTACACTACAGTGATACAATAAAATCATAGCAGTGGTCTTTGTAAAAGTCACACTTTGTTCCAATGGCCATAGCGTCTTTTACGCCCCCACTCAAAAAAAGCAAGCCTGAAGAATGGGCATTGATCCACACACTCTTAAATTATTTCATGAGTTTATTAAGGAGAGTAAAGTCTGTGACGGCATAAAGCACTATATACGACGCTATGCTGATGCTATACCTATTTTTATGTGCATCACTTCTATACCCGTATCCATTTAAAGATGTGTGTATCTGTGCTTCTGTGTGTATATACACAACGGAGAATGCTATTTAGGTCTCTAAATGATTTCTCCCTGCCCTTAATCTGTATTTAATCAGGAAACCATTCTGTAATGAGAAAACTGTTCATTTTAGTCTTTTATGTTTGCGATCCCAAGGTTCCTCCTTAGTGATTACATTTAGTAACTCCCTTTCGCTGTCTGAAAGCACAGGCAGTTTTTCCATAATAAAAACTGGATTAGCATGTATCAGGAAGAGACACCACCAGCTGTCACTTTGAAATCAGACCACTCAGCCCTATTTGAGATGACAATGGATAAACCGATAAGTGACAGGCAGTTTTCCTATATTTATCTAGTAAGTGGTTAATATAGGCTAACACTTTGTGTAATAAAGCTATAAAAAGGGTCAAAGCAGAAGAAAGTTCCATTTGAATATGATAAACATTATTGGCAGAGAAACATTCACTATAGGGCATTATATTACTTAATGTATTCAGTTGAGCTGTTATAATTGTCTTTAATATCTGTGCAGCTCTTTCCTTATGCCTTGCTATCTTCTCATTTGCTAATATCCAGAGTTATAATACATTTGCTGTGCGAATTCGCAAATACATATGTTTAAAGACAGAATCCTAAATGATTAAAACTTTAAGAAATACCCTTTTCTTAGGATTTCTGCAAAACATGTTATTTCAGAGACTTCTCTGAAGCCGAAATTAATAGAGGAATTTTAATCCTCACTATATTTAGCACTCAGTATGCTTCAGGCAGATCTCAAATATTGCTTAACACTGTTAAACTGTTCCTGACTTCAGGAAAACTAAGGTAAAGGACACATGACCAATATGTACCAATGAGAGATTTAGGAAGCTCTTACCATTGACAACGGTTATCAGTAATCAGGAGATTAGGAGAGTGTGATACTCTGATCATCGCCATTGAGAATAATGGTTTTGGAGAGTTAAACGATGATTGTTGGATTTAGGGCCTTCCAGTTAAATAATTTTGTTTTCAGTTTTTCTTCATTAATTGCTTAAATTACAAAATAAACATACTCTTTTCGAGTATTGAAAAAATATCTACATCAAGAAAAAGCTAATAGTCCTCTCCATCACCGTCCCTTCATTTCCACCCCCTCGGCTAATTTATATTATCAGATCGGTATCTGTCTTTACATGGTTTCTCCACATGTTATCATCCATATATTAAAGAGGAGATCAGCACAGAGAGGTTAAGTAACTTGCAAAAGATAGAGATAATACAACCAAGATTTCAACAAAAGCAGTCTACATTCAACATCAACAGGAGACCATTATGTTAAAAGGCTGTTTCTGTTAGATTTGGTGATTGAAAAAGTTAATGGGATGAGGTAAAAGTTAAAGTTGATTCCCGAATTTTGGGCAAGTGAGTCCTGTCATTAACAGATATATTGGTCACAAACAAAAAGAGGAGATTTGGAGTAAGAGTAATACAGTGAGTTCATTTGGGTGAATTTAGTTACATTCTAAAAGACATTTGGGCTTCAGTTGTTACTAAGATTTCCAGCTGTCAATGTCCAGCACATTGGGTTACTATCATGCAGAAACGAAAGGTATCTGGGTAGATACATAGAAACAAGGACATTAGCATGCAGATGATGCTTATAGCCCTGTGTGAAAGACAGACATCAGATCACTTGATGAAGCCATAAAGCTTCAAAGAACAAAAACTAGAAAAAGAGTACACAGAAATCTATGACCTAAAAAGAAATATGGAGTCACAGAAACCAAGGAGGTCAAGAGTTCCACAAAGAGTAGTCAGACATGTCTATCACTTCAAATAAGCAAATTAAAGGAAAACTAAAAAGACAACATTAGCGATTGGAAAATGACTCCACATTTTTGCAAGAACAGTTAGTGGAGAGGTAAATAAATTGGGATGGTGAAGGTAGAGGCGCTTTCTTACAGCTAATTGAAACAGAGATCCGTAGCCCAAGGGCATTGCAGAGTCAATGTAGTTTCATTTCTATTGTTTTGAGAGGTTTTTCATTTTAAGGAGGAGGAAATTGTGCATATTTACAAGCTGCAGGGAAAGAGTCAGGGTAGGTAGGGAGAGTGGAGAGAATAAAATCTGTCCCACTCATCATTTTATCCCCATTATCTTCCACAGCATCTTGTGCTGACTATGTGCTCCCAAACTCTCTGATGTGAAGAATAATAAATGCACAAGTTGTTCTTAGAAAGAGAATTTCACCCTCTAGAATTTTCATTTAATGGAGTATATATTTTACTCTGAAAATGGAAAAGCTATGTAATGGGTGATAATCTGAGAAAGGATTAGAAAGATACGAACTTCTCATGTTCTGGTTAATAACTTCAACCCTCACCTCCCTTTTTTTGGGAACAGAGTTTATAGCTTCCAGAATTTCTACTCAGTCCTAAAGCTCTCCCTCTGGGGGGGGGCCCCGGGGGGTCCGGGAACACTCTGATGCCATTTGGACCCAGATACTCTGGCCTCACCCCCCTGCCTTTGTTCGCTCCAGGATAGTATATGTGTAGTGTTTACTGGGTTAAAAGACTTGGGTAGATCAAGAGTCTATCAGCACACACGTTCCAAAGTAGTGACGTTGTCCCCATGCTCCTTCAGCCCTGGCCCTTGGGAGACACTGGGCGGCAGAGCTGGTGAGACTGCCATCCATGGCTTTGCCCCAGCCACCTGTGGGTGAATGCTTCCAAAGACTGCTTCCAAAGACTCATCCCAAATCCTAAGAAGCTAAAATGTTTTAATATTCAGATTTTGTGTGTGTGCCAGAATTTATACTCTGCAGGGTGCTCACTGAGGTTACAATATAATAAACACACACACACACACACACACACACACACACACACTGTGTACCTGTGTGTACTAAAATGTCTTACATATATGATATCAGAAAATAAAATTTTCTAAAGTTACTATCATGCAGAAATGTAAGGATTTCCCAGTTGAACACAAAATGGTTGAATTTGTTAATAATGCTGTTAGAATCTTAACTTTCAAATTTAAAGTTTAACATTTAAATCTGGAATGTTATACTAAAGGTTTTTGTACATAAGATATTTTTAGGAAGGAGGGGGTTCAATGAATAGAATCGCATACACAAAAAGACGGTGCTTTGTAGTAAGAAAACTGAAAAAACTGTCTGAATTCTCACCTCAGTGCTTATTTTGAATTTATGTTTAATTAAGTAGGCCCTTTGGAGACTCAGCACTTTCACATATATCTATTTTAAGAGATCAATGAACAATTTTCCAATGCTTTGTTATTCTACATTCTTTTCATGGGTGTTATTTGGCCAGTTTCTTTTTGGTTACCTTAATGTCTTTTTTTTTCTTTTTTTTAAGATTGTAGATATACTCTCAGTCATTTTTGCCATTATTTATAATACCCAAAAATAACATGAATCACGGCTTTTCCTTTGCTATTGTTTCACTCAAATAAGACTAAACTTAGGTTTATAAATGAGAAAAATCTTAAATAGAATAGCTTATCACAGAGGAGTAAAGGCTTTTTCTGCCTTCTGTGTGTAGTTGCCATAGGCCTGCACTTGACTTGCTGTTTCATTGACTTGTCTATTGATTTTTTTTTTTAACGTTTATTTATTTTTTTGGGACAGAGAGAGACAGAGCATGAACGGGGGAGGGGCAGAGAGAGAGGGAGACACAGAATCGGAAACAGGCTCCAGGCTCCGAGCCATCAGCCCAGAGCCCGACGCGGGGCTCGAACTCCCGGACCGCGAGATCGTGACCTGGCTGAAGTCGGACGCTTAACCGACTGCGCCACCCAGGCGCCCCTGACTTGTCTATTGAGATCTAATATAGAACTATCATGACTGAATATGGATAATATCCCATATGTCTGTCTCAAAACACTGATGTATGTAAGTCAAGTTCAAAATAACTATTTTTTATCATTTTGTTGCCAAGTAACATAAAATCATTCTTAAAGTTATGAGAGACCTGAAAAACTTTCTTTCTGATTGCCCATTAGCCATTCACTTCCATTCTTTGTGAAAACAAACAAACAAACAAACAAAACCCTTCATTTTGTTGGGTATGGGGCAGTCACATGCCCTTAAAGGAGGGCAGTCCCCTTAAAGGAGGCTGGGCATTTTACTAGATCCATGGATGAGTCTTGATTCAAATTGAGAGCCAGTCATGGTGAATCTGGTCTCCTTGACCACGGTTGTTCAAGAATGGGCTTGCAATGGAATTCTGGTGGAAAAGCCTTAGGAGAAGAAGATATTTGGTAAATCTCTTATAAAGAGCCACCAGAAGAAGATTTTCTCCTGTAGGCTTTGATTTTGTGTGTTTTGGGGCGAGAATTAGAGGTTTCACGGTCATTTTATGGCTATGACAACATAAATCTGAAGTCAAAAGCTAACATAATGAGGACGGCAGAGCTCAGCTATGAAAAATATCCAGATCCTTAATCATATAACATAATACTGAATTAACCAATCTTGAAATACCTCTTCTACATTCCTTGTTCAGTAAAAAATGAGATTAGCAAGGTCATAAGATACAAACAAGGCCAATATAAAAAATTAATGTTATTCCTATATATTAAAAACACACAATTGGATTTGGTAAATGTCATTAGATTAAATATTTGGGGATAAATTTAACTAGATATGTATAATACTTATGCACTGAAAACTACAAGATTTTGCTGAAAGGAAAGAAAGAAAATCTAAACAAATTGATTTATAGATTTCAATGCAATCTCAATCAAAATCCAAGCAGGGCTTTTGGTGGAAATTACAAGCTGATTCTAAAATTTGTTGGAAATGAAAAGACTTAAGATAACCAAAATAATTTTGAAAAAGGACAAAGTTGGAGGACTTACTCTAGCCTATATCAAGACCTACAATTAAGCTATAGTAATCAATGTGGCACTGATAAAAGAATAGACAGATAAGTCAATGGAATCAACTGTGCCAAGGTAACTCAAGGGACAAAAGTAGCCTTCTAAAAAATAGTTCTGGAATGATTGGATATTTATATATAAAATAAATAAAACTTTACCTTTCCATACACCACTTGCAAAAACTAACCTGAAGTGGATCACGGATCTAAATGTAAAGCTGAATCTATAAAACGAACAGAAGGGAAGAGAGGAGAAAATCTTCATAACCTCAGGGCAACTATGGTTTCCTAGACATTATTCCAAAAGCTGAATCCATACAAGAAAAAACAAAATTGATACACTGGACTTGAACCAACATTTTTTAAAAAATAAATAAACTTACTCTCTTAAAAAAGAGAGAGAGAGAGAGAGAGAGAGAGAGAGAGAGATACTTCAATCCAGAATATGTGAAGCCTTCTTAAAATTCTGTATTAGGAAGGCAAACAACTTCATTTTTAAAATGAACAAAAATTTGGGGCACCTAGGTAGCTCAGTCAGCCAAGTACCTGACTCTTAATTTCAGCTCAGGTCGTGATCATACAGTGGTAAGATCGAGCCCCGTATAGGGCTCTGCACTCAGCATGGATCCTGCTTAGGATTCTCTCTCTTCCTCTCCCTCTGCCCCTCCCCTGCTGGTGCTCATCTCTCTTTCTCTCAAAATAAATACATAAACATTTAAAAACATAATCAAACAAAATGAAAAAAAGTCAAAAATGAGCAAATGATTTAAATAGATGCTATCCCAATGAGTTGCAAATACGCACATAAAAGTCAACATAATTATTTGTTAGAAAAATGTACATTGTACTCTGAACAAGATACTCCTATACACCCACCTGAATGGTTAAAATTAAAGACACTGACCATACCGAGTATTGTTGAAAATGTAGAACAACTGGAACTCTAAGACATTGTTTGTGGGAATTCAAAATGGTAACAGCCATCTTAAAAACTAACTTGTCAATTTCTTCTGAAATTAAATATTCTTTTACTGAATGATCCATCCCACTTCTAGATATTTCCCCAAGAGAAATAAAAATATATGTTCCCACGGAGGCATGAACACAAATATTCCAAAAGGTTTTCTTAATAATAGACAAAAACTCAAGTGTCTATCAAATGGTGAATAAATAATTTCTTGAGTGTCCATATAATAGAATACAAGTCAACCATGAAAAGAAAAAAGTCTACTGATACGCAAAACAATATGGATGAATTTCAAAACATTATGTTAAGTAAAAAAAAGAAAAGAAAAGAAAAAAAGATTTCATGCTTTATGATTTTACTGATACAAAATGCAAACAGGGCAAAGATAGAAGACAGACTAGTTCCTGCCAGAGGTTGTTAGTGGGTTGGTGACAAAGAAACACCACGGGATTTATCAGAGTGAAGGAAATATTTGGTATCGTGACTGTGGTGGGGATTATACAGCCATACACATTTCAAAATTCATTGGATTGCACAATTGAATTTGTGAATTTTATTTTATGTAAATTATACATCAATAAAGCTGATTTTTAAAAGTATTTGCATTTGGCTTGTTCCTATACTCCTTTTCACCTTGTTCCATCACCTCCAACCCGTAAAAGAAGACTTAATTTTTGATCCTTTGAAACTCTACCCATTTTGGAGAATGGAAACACTTTGAAGACTGTTTTACATATTTGTTTACTAATTCTTACTCTCTGAATAATAGTATCTGTTCCAGGTATTACATTCCCTTGGGAACAAAGCACTGGATTAAAGCAAGGAGCATTTGGTTTCTTGTTACAACATATAAGATGTCACTAGAATTCAGACTAAAGAATTAAAGAAGAGACAACACTGAATGGTCAGTCTCTTTTCTCCTGACGCCCCATGCTCATGTAAACTATAGTGCATAAAAATGGACCAGCACTGGTCCTCACCCTTGACATCACCCTCAGTCTCTGAATAAATTTTAAAGAGATTACCATTTTTCAGTCTGTGCTTTATATCTGTCTCTGTCTCTGTCTCTCTCTTTCTCTAGCAAACCATACAGTTTTTCATATATAAATTCCATTTTTACTTCTTATAATTAAGAAAGTTTGCAGCATTTAAAAGTGAATTAACTACAATCTTATTCTAAAATTCAAATTAAAATGCTTTTGAGATGTGGATATATTTAGTTAACTCTTTATTGCCACTTTTTTTGGCAGACTATGATGAAACACAGTATTGGTACGGCATTTATAATGTTACTACAGCCAAGAAAAGTGAACAATTTTCTGACAAGAACTGCATCCTTATGCCTCAACAAAAGAGACTTAAATAAATCTCAGTTCTTGATCTGAAATCTGAGATGATTAAGCCAAGAAAACCGCATTTGGCATTTTAACACTTTCTAGCTTTACTTCTTTTCCCACTTCCATTGTGTATTTTAGCCATTTTTAATGAAATTTTATTTTTATGCACTTTTTATTTTTATTTTTTTTCTTTTCAAATTTTTATTTACATCCTAGTCAGTGAACATACAGTGCAGTATTGGTTTCAAGGGTAGAATTCAATGATTCATCACTTACATGCAACACCCAGTGCTCTCATGCACTCTGAAATTACTACCATCATGGGAAACTAAGTGTTCAGCAGCAACAGACAAGTTTGAGAGAGACACAAAGGTTTATTTTGATTCTCTTCCAACTTTAGGCATTAACTTCAACAATAATCTATTTTATCATTTAGTTTTCTTGGCTATAAAAGGATAAAGTAGCTATGTCAGCTAATATTCACAGGGTAAAGATGACAGTTCTTTTAAACATGATAATCACACTTATCCAACAATCATCTAGATGTGTATACATAAAGGAAAAGTCAGGAAGTTTTTACCTACGCTCTGAGTTTATTTTCTTAGACGTATTTTTTTGTAACAGACCAATCTATGTTCTCTATTTTTACAGAAGACAAACCTCTCTCTTCTGACTGCTGGACGTCCTTTATTTGCGCATACCAATGCTGTTGTTGGAACTCTACAAGTATTTCCAAATGACTTTCATTCATTTCTTTACTTTAAAAGTGATAATAAGTGCACTTTCGGAAGATGATGACCACACGAGAATCTGTAGGTTAAGAATCACTGTGTCTTCTCAGATGCGTGTAATTCTGATCATAAATTCTAATATGCTTCTGAAATCAAACAAAATGTCAGGAAAACAATCTAGGCGAATATTAGGAGTTTTAATTTTTTTTTGAAGACTAGCAATTTCAGGCTTTTTTTTTTTTTCTGTGCTCATGGGAGAAGAAATTCCATATTTTCTGGAACTGTGCTAAGATCATTTAGTAATAAGCTGCAAACACTTCTAGCTGGTGGAAAAGCTGGTCTCACAGTGCAAACAATACTTCTTGGTTTGAGAAGAGGGGGAGGCTAAAGGCCAAAGGGTACATTCCATTTGGACTTGCTGCATATTTTTGTGGGCAGAATCAATGCCAGGATGGTCAGCAGCCTTCCACCACCAGGCCAGCTTGTTGCTAATGGGATGGGCTTCCCATAGAGCTGATAGAAGAGTCACTTTGAAAAACTAAGTGTATTGATAAGCTGTGAGAAATTGACCCTGGCTTATTTTTGTTAGCTTTCTGATTTCTGCGTTTATTCCATGAAAACCTGCTTTGTGAAGTTCGGTCTTTGTTTTATTCAGAGTGTAGGAAGAGAAGGAGGATGTGAGGAAGAAAACGCCTGTGAAAGAGTTTGTTTATAACATTTGTTCTTATTGTTTAGAAGAATTGTTAAGCCATTACAGAAAAGGCCAAAAATAAGGAGAAGGAGTAATTATGAAGACAATATTTTTAAGATTCCTTTTGAGAATAGGGGTAAAGAAAAAAAAAAAAGCTAGTTACAAAGAATATCTCCCCAAATCCAGGTTTCCTGTCTAATTAGATTCTGGCAGAAGTTACATTCTAAAGCATTCTTCAAAACATTTGGGAATTTTTAAAAATCTCTCTACAGGGGGCTGTATTGGCAGGCACAGGCCCAACAGTGAAGAAAATGAAGGAATCAATAAGACGTCCCAAGTCAAAGGAGTAACATTCTTGTACTATACCTCCCTAGGGATGTGTCTTTTACATATTAACTTGAAGAAATAAAAATTCAAGAGCAAGAGAAGACTACCAAATGTGGTGAAATAGATGTTGTTTTAATTCAAAGCAATTCTTATTACGTTCGATAGGTATTGATAGTATTCATCCGTGGAGGTAAAATGTCGGGGGCAGGGTTTAAATACCAGCCTCTGCTGTCAAAGTGTGAAATTCAAAAGACGTCGAGCGGGGATTATGCATATTGCTTTTTGTTCTGTTTTGTTTCGTTGTTTGTATGCATGGATCAGCCCAATAAATATGTCAAATAAAAATTAAAAAGGCTTTAAAGATATTAGTCAAGGAAGATCAGTTTCTGGTCCACACACCAAGAACTTGGAAGTTGCCACTTCCTCCTAACAAGTAAAAAGCTGTAAGAGAGAAGAAGATACAGGGCAAACTCTTGTCCCCCAAGGTTGGAGGGACAGACAGGTAAAGACAAGGACTCTGCTAACTGTGGAGGCAACCAGTGCCAGCTAGGAAAGCCTGAATTGTGATTAATGAATTGCCGGAGGCTCAATATGGACGAGTAAGGGAATTAAAAGCTCCAGGCGGGACCCAGTCACAAGAAAGACACCACAGTACTGTAAGATTTACCACCAGACGTTTGACCAGGATCCCACACCAAATCTCAAAGAAAAATGCTCTCCTCCTTCAGCGCAGGGAGAGAAAAGGAACCAGTGTGAAATACACCAGCCACTCTGTTCTTAACGAGGTCGGCCCTTAGGGGAAACTAGTTACCCAGAACCTAACCTGCTGGGGTTTAATCAAAACCTAACTGACCTGAGAAAGAGAAATACCCAATTCCAGCCCACTCGAGCTGTTTTCTTCTGCCTAAAGAGGAAGAAACAACTGAGAAACACTTGTGAAGTTCACAGTCCAGAAGCACAGACTAACAGATTAAGACCTATTATCAGAATATAGAACACTTCTCCCTTTACAAAAATCCTGCAGCTAATGATACTTAATGGTGATAAACTCAAAGGTTTCCCAGTAAAATCAGGTCAAAGGCAAGGATATCCTTTCTCACATGATACTAGAGATTCTACATAATGAAATAAGACAAGACAAGAAAATGTATGCAGTTTGAGGGGAAAAATAAAACCATCTTAATTCACAGATGACATGATCAACTATGTAAAAAATTTGAAAGACAAAAACACTCCCGGAACTAATAAGTGATCATAGTAAGGTTACAGAATACAAGGTTAGTACACAAAAGACAACCACTTACCTATATACCAGCAATGAACACGTGGAATTTAAAATTAAAAACACTACACCCTTTATATTAGTACCTCCCAAAAAATGAAATATTGCGTTTCACAAACTGTGAGATCTGCCCTGTCAGCACAGAGCCTACTTGGGATTCTCTCGCTCCCTCTTTCTGCCCCTCCCCTGCATTCATACATGCTCTCTCTTTCTCTCTCTTTTAGAATAAATAAATTAAAATGAATTAAAAATGAATACATTAAAAAAGTGAATCTAGACACAGAGGTATACCCTTTACAAATAGTAACTCAAAATGGATCACAGACCTAAATGTAAAACACATAACTATAAAACTCTCAGAAGATAACATAGCAGAAAACCTATGACCTTGGGTATGTCAATGACTTTTTAGATACAACCCCAAAGGCATGATTCATGAAAGATATAATTGATAATCTGGACTTCATTAAAATTAAAAACTCATGCTCTGTAAAAGAGAATGTCAAGAAAATGAGAAGACAAGCCACAGACTGAGAGATTATATTTGCAAAAGACATATTGATAAATGACTGTTATCAAAATATACAAAGACTTCTTAATACTCAACAATAAGAAAAGAGACAACTTGATTTTAAAATTGGAATGAAGACCTGGACAGATACCTCACCAAAGAAGGTATACAAATGATAAATAAGCATATGAAAAGATGTTCTCCATCATAAGTTATTAAGGAACTGCAAATTATAATGAGAATAAGACACCACTAAAGACCTATTAGAATGGCTAAAATGCAAAACACTGATACCAAAATGTCGGCAAGCATGTGGAGCAAGAGAAACTTGCATTTATTGCTGATGGGAATGAAAAATGGTACGGCTACTTTGGAAGACCATTTGGTAAATGGTAGTTTCTTACAAAACTAAATGTATTTTTACCATATGATTCAGCAATCACACTCCTTGGTGTTTACCTAAAGGAGCTGAAATTTTACATTGTTGAAAAAACCTGCACACAAATGTTTAAAGCAATTTTATTCATAATTGCAAATAATTAGAAGCAACCAAGATGTCCTTTAGTATGTGACTGGATCAATAAACTGTGGCACATCCAGACAATGATATATTATTTAGCACTAAAAAGAAATGAGCTACCAAGCCATGGAAAGACATGGAGGAACCTTAAATGCAAAGGTTACTAAGTGATATAAATCAATCTAAAAAGGCTACATACTGTATGATGTCAACTATATGACATTCTGGTAAGGGCAAAGCTATGGAGACAGTAAAAGGATTAGAAGTTTCTAGGGGTTCAGAGGAAGATGGATAGAGAAAGAGATGAATAGGTAGAGTATAGAGGCTTCTTAGGGCAGTAAATATGCTCTGATACTGTAATTATAGATACATGTCATTATATATTTAACCAAACCCATAGAATATCCAACAAGAGTGGACCTGAAGGCAAACTAGGGATGAGGGGAGATTATGATATTATGATGTGTCAATGTAGGTTCCCCAGTTGTAATAACGTATCCCTCTAGTGGGGCATATTGTTAATGGGGGAGACTATGCTATATAGGAAATCATGTGCATGCCCTCAAATTTTGCTGTGAACCTTAAACTCTTCTTAAAAAACGAATTCTCAATTAAAAAAAAAAGTACCAGAAAAATCTAGCCAATATTTTAATACTTTGCAAAAAATATACCTTCACAGATATTCATTTAAGTAGGGCTTGGAAGTCATTAGTTTCAATAAAAAATGTTGAGGACTTCTAGTGGAAAGGTTTATGTGTGAAGATATCTGAGTAAAGTGCCATCCATTTTACTCGATGTGGATTCATGGACAAATCTCTTTGCAACTCTGGACTTTAGCTTTCTCCTCAGTAAAATGAGGGCTTCCTGATTTACGAAGTATCCTCAAACTCTGTGAGTGACCCTGTCATTGTCCTATAGGTGGTGTTAGGCATTAGCTGTATGCCATCACTAACCTTCCTGACTGACCCATTCTGCCATCAACTCTTGTCAGTTCCATTCGACCACAGTTCATCTGAGAATTTCATTCCACATAAAAGGTGAAAGAACAATGATGGATTTTTACTCTGTTTCGCCTTTTAGATAACATTAAAAAAACAGAAGTCTTGAACAAAATAATCATCAAACATATTGAGAAATTTCAAGCAACAGAGCTGGTCCAAGGGGGAAAGTAGTATTTTGCAGTTTATTATTTTGCTTCTTTTTTTTCAGTTTTTTTTAAAAACTTTTTTAATGTTTTATTTATTATTGAGAGACAGAGACAGAGCATGAGCATGGGAGGGACAGAGGGAAGGAGACACAGTTTCTGAAGCAGTCTCCAGGCTCCGAGCTGTCAACACAGAACCTGATGCAAGGCTCAAACTCACAAACTGTGAGATCATGACCTGAGCCAAAGTCAGACACTTTACTGAATGAGCCACCCAGGCACCCCCATTATTTTGCTTCTTAAAACTGTCTGCACTCCTCCTCTCCCCATTCAATTTTCTGTACCTTGTATGATTATGTTTTCGTTAGCTTGGACTGTCATGATAAAATATCACAGACTGAATATCACATGGCTGAAATAAAGAAATCCATTTTTTTTTTAATTTTTTTTTTCAACGTTTATTTATTTTGGGGACAGAGAGAGACAGAGCATGAACGGGCGAGGGGCAGAGAGAGAGGGAGACACAGAATCGGAAACAGGATCCAGGCTCTGAGCCATCAGCCCAGAGCCCGACGTGGGGCTCGAACTCACGGACTGTGAGATCTTGACCTGGTTGAAGTCGGACGCTTAACCGACTGCGCCACCCAGGCGCCCCAAGAAATCCATTTTTTAACAATTCCGGAGGCTAGAGGTCCTAGTTCAAGGTTCTGACCTGTTTGGTTTCTGATGAGAACTCTCTTAGTGGTTTGCTAAGATGGCCACCTCCTCAATGTGTCGTCACGTGACATAGACAAAAGGAGAGAGAGAACAATCTCTTTTGTTGAATCTCTTGTCTCTTATTGAATCTTTTAAGTCTCATTTAATCTTACTTACCTCCACAAGTCCCTATCTTCAAACATAGTCATATTGGGGGTTGGGGCTTCAACATATGAATTTTGGGGGAGACACCTACATTCAGTCCATGACTTTAACATTAAAATCTACCCAGGCAACAGGGTTGGAAACTGACTTTTTCTTCACTTTGCTGGTAATAAAGTTCGACTGAATTCTCTTCAAAATGTGTTTTCAATTCTGCTTCTTCTTCCCTCCTAAACACTTGTCATTTTCATTGCATGTTTCCATACAGGTACAGTGAGCAATTAAAGTCAAGGAGAGGAGACAGGACAAGCAAAGAAGACAGATGTGGAGTCGTCTCAGAAGGAAGAGAAAACCACAGAGGTGATTATGTAATGAAGTCCAAATAAACAAATGCATTTCAAGGAGAGAAGAGGGATCAAAAGTGTGCAATACTGCTATTAAGCCCAAGAATGTGCTATTATGATCTACAACCCTAGAGGCACCATTCACATACACTTGAAATCCTGGTGTCACCTGAACAGCCAATAGTAGCTGCTGGCATTTTACTGGGTGCTATCAGAATGAGGGCTGCGAATTCACAATTGGATTTAGCAATATGGAAGTCACTGGTGACCCTGATAGACTCAGCTTCACTGTAGTTGGAGATAAAATCTCTATTGAAACATGTTCAACAGAAAACAAGAGATGCTAGATGGGAGAGAGAAAGTACAAGTCTTTCAAGGAATTTTGGCGTAAATGAGAGCAAAAATTGGATGATACTGGAAGGGGAAATGAGGACAAGGGAATTAATTTTTAAGATAGTAGAATTTTGTTTTTCTTTGTTTTGCTTTCTGTTGACTTGAATTTACCAAAAGAAAGGGAGAAATTGCTGATGTGGTAGAAAAAGAGAGGAGGGAGAATCGCAAGACAAATGTCCTTGAGCAGGAAAGAGGAAAAGTGTGTGACACACAATTGGAAGCTATAGCTTAGGCTAGGAGCATGGACAATTCATCTCCAATAAGAGAAGCACAGTTAAGGTTTGTGACACGGAAGTATGTAAGCAACAAGATGCAGTAGTAAAATCTTTAGAATATTCTCTTCAAATGTCTTCATTTTTCTCAAAAACAAAAACAAAAACAAAACAAAAACAGAAAAAGTGGGGATTTTCCACAGCAGAGAGTGAACATTAGAAGCAGGCGTGGGAGATTTTTGGTGAGTAGAGAATCGGTAACAGTCACCTAGAAGGATAGGCGAGTAAGTAGATTATGGAAATGTAGGATGCTTGGACAGCTCTAAAGGTCAACTGGAACTTAAGGGTCATAAAATTAAAATGAAAATAGGGTGATGATGTGACTTTGATGAGATTCTTAACTTGAAATCCATCCCCAAGGACCCAATAACTGGAAAATACTGAAGTATAATTGGTTTTCTTTGTAATCCTGTGTGTTATGGTCGTATGTTTTTGTGTAAGTGATGGGATGCATTTAACTTTTTTTTTTTTTCCCCTGAGAAAGGGTACAAAGAATTCACCGGACTGACAAAGCAGCACATGCCACAAAATAAGGTAAGAATCTTTGTACTCAAAGGAGTAGCCATAAAAGCAAAAGCCAGGGTCAGTTGGAGGACAAGAAGACTCTCCTGCTTGACCTTTGCTGATAGAGGCACAGCATTCTGCAGAGACAGCTCTACTCTGTATAGGGATCAATCAACATTTGTTGAATAAATGAATATGCTCACTCCAAACTCTGGGCCACCCATTTTCAAAGATACTCTTTCAATTTCTCCTGTAAATATTAGCCTATGTAGAAATTTGAAAAATCTTTTTTGAGTCCATTTTTTATTTTATTTTCCCGTCTGTTCATATTTTATGCCATCTATTTTATCATAAAATATATTGCTGTAAAGTTGGGTATAGTATTCTCATAAAAAAATTAAACTCTAGCACATATCTGTAATCTTATCCGTTTTTTATTCCTCACGCTGACTTTCACATAGTCCTTATTTTTCTACTTCATCGGCTTGCTGTGTGAGTTGCTGTGTGTTTGGATGGTCTTTTTTAGGATTGGATGATATGCAGCCCAGTTGAGTTTCCCTCTTATCAGGTCCTGGGTTAGAATCCGTGCAACTTTTCCAACTTGATATTCCCCAGCTTGACCTCAAGCAACTCACTTAAGCTTCTTGTGGTTCAACTTCTTGTGTACAAAATAGCAATAATTGCCTACCTCAAAGAGTTGTTTTGAAGTCTCAAATTTATTCATAAATGGTTTGCGAGGGTGGCTGGCATGTAGTAAGCCCTCAAGAAAAATTATGTTTATGATCATTATTTTTTCTCTTTTCTTACACAGAACACATTAAATATTTTCCACTCTTCTTGTTTTCTAATAAATAATTTATGGTGATAAGTTGTATTTTCTGGGTTTTTCTTCCGCTTTAACTCCCAGGTGTTGATATACACAAGTACTCTTTTTGTCATTCATTTCAAAATTGCCTACTCAATAGTGTTTTCATCTTTATACACAGAGCTATGTAGCATGTTGTTTTAATATGTTCCCTTAGATTATTGGTGACATGGGGCATTTTTTTTGTGGTTTATTTCTAAATTTACGATCTAATGAGCAAATATACAGCTTGTCTTATTTTTGAGTATTAGAGTTTTTTAGAGATCTTCTGGCAAATTGCCCATTGTTTTTATTCAGCAATATTTGTGAAAGGTCCTTTGAAATTTGAATGTAATATACTTCACTGTTTATTTGTGCAAACAGATAGATGATAGATAGATATAGCTCTAGAAAACAACATTATTTAAATCCACTTCATTGTTATTTACTTTATATTGTTGACTCATTTTGTCTATTTCTGAAAAAGATACAATTTACTCATTGTAGCTTGTCCATTTCTTTTTTTTTTTTTTTTTTTTTTTGCAGCACATTTTGCTTTATATTTTGAATCTGTTATATTATTAGGTGAATAAAGACATGTAACCATACATATTCTTGGTATGGGGTGTTAATATACCTCTGTCTCATTTAATGCTTTTTGGTTAGACTTTTTCAACAGAAATTATACTGTATAAGTAATGGTCTATAAATATTTTTAACATTTTTATTTTCATTTTCCCTGTAATTTTGTTTAATGTGGGACTCTTATAGAATAGAGTGTATGTATATATATGTATATATATATATATATATATATACACACACACACACGCACGCACACACACATATTTATATGTATATGTATGTATATATGTATATGTGTGTATATTTATATATGTATATATGTATGTATATATATGTGTGTGTGTGTATATATATATATATATTTATGTATAAATATATTTATATATATATATTTCAGATGTATCAAGGGTCCCTATGTGTAACTGTTGCCTACTCCATTAATATTTATCATGAGGTACAGATCTGTCTGGGATTATTCCTGCAGTATTTTTTTAGATGTTTTACTTAGCCTGCTTTCTTATTCTTATAATTCCTGCCCATTCCTGCCATTGGTTGGATTGTTCAAGCTTTTTTCTCCATTTTTCTTTTATTTATCTAAGGTTCTGGAAGTTATATATCCATTTCTATTCTCCTGTTAAATTTTTAAACAGTGTATTTAAACTTTAAAAAATGATTTCCAAGAGTTAATCCGTATCATATTGTTCTCTTCAATGAGATAAATATAAATAAATAAATAATCATGCTTTTACATATTCCCTCTCCCCAGCTCTCATATGTTTGGACTCACAAGGATAAGATTTTTTTTTTTTTTATTTCAGACCCAATTCTTTTGACTTTTGTCACCTTTGAACTTTACTTGGATAGAGCATTTAGTACTTTTTGTACATTTGTACTTTAAGTCTTCATGAGATAGAATTTATAATCAAATATAGGCCTCCTCCATACTATCAGCATTTTACTATCATAACATAAAATAAAGCTATAGCAACACTTAATGTACATTTGTGGCAGAAATATTTGCAGAGATCAATGGAAGAGAAGAGAGAGTTCAGAAAGAGGTAAATGCCTATGTGAGCTTTAAGAATTTTAATCATTTAAGGAAAATGAATTATTTCATAAATGACCACAAAATTGGCTACCCATCTGGAAAATATAAAGTTAAGTTCCATATGCACATACAACATACCAGAAGGCATATTTCAGATAGGTAGAAAGACAAATGCTTAAATTTTTAAATATGACACATATGAAAAAAAATTGAGAATATTTTAATAGTCTCAAAATGGAAATTGCTTTCCTAATCAATTACAAACGCCAAAATCCATGAAGGAAATATTTAATGTATTTGGCCAATTTGTACATTTTTGTATTTTAAAGGACCTTATTGCCAAAGATAAAAAACAAGTCACAAACTAGAAAAAAATTTCAACACATACAAGAGTCAAAATATTTATAATCGGAATATATAAAAAATAAAAAACTAAAACAGTGCAATAGAAAAATGAGAAAAGAATAAAAAAAGCAACTCAGGGAAGAAATATAATTAGTCGATAAATACATGGACATATTTCAACCTCACTAAGAATCAGGCTAAGACAACTTAAAAACAAGATTTTATGTTTCATCAAAAACCGATAAAGATATTTTATAAGCTATAAATATCCAGCTTTGGTACAGATGAGAAAAATGTGCAAGTTCCTATATCCTTAGTAATAACCTTTCAGGAGAGAATTTAAAATATTTTTTCAACTTCTAGGATTCTACTTTAGAGAAACACAAGCATGTATAAGTAAAGAAGACTATATAATGATATTTATGATAGTATTGATTGTTTATTTAAAAAAATTGTTAAGCCATCTCAATGTTCTTCACTATAGAATGATTAAATAAATTATGATTCATTCATACAATACAATACCTTAAAGCTATTTTTGAAATATAAGTCAGAACTAAATAAACTGATCTGTAAATATTTCTAAAGCATATTAATAGCACCAAGCAATTTGCATATATATAAAGTATTGCATATTATATATTTATATTCATTTTGTGTAGAAGAAAGTACACAACAGAGAGAGAGAGAAAGGGAGGCAGAGAGAAGAGAAGGAAGGAAGGAAGGAAGGAAGGAAGGAAGGAAGGAAGGAAGGAAAAAAAGAAAGTGGAAAAAGAGAGAGAAAAGGAGAGGATGAAATGCATTTATGTAAGAAATATTGAGCATGTACTGTGTATAGCACTCTTTGTTCCATGATAAAGACAGACAGGGTCCTTGCTCTCTAAGCGGTCTTTTTCCAGAAGCTGACAAGGAAATAGAAACAAGTGCGTGAACAGATAAGTAACTGTACAAAGAAGTTATTCAGATAGTGATTATTCACTCATGAAGAAGTATGTGAAGACAAAGACAAATACCATGTGATCGCACTCATACGTGGAATTTAAGAAACAAAACAAATGAACAAATAAAGAGGAAAGGAGACAAACAAACAAACAAAAAAACCCAGACTTAAATACAGAGAACAGATTGGTAGTTGCTGGGGGGAGGGGGTGGGAGCTGTGACATAGATAAAAGGGACAAAGAGAGCACTTACCCTGATGAGCACTGAGTAATGTATAGGAGTGTTGAATCACTATATTGTATACCTGAAACTGATATGACACTGTCTGTTAACTATACTGGAATAAAAAAAAAATTTTTTAAGAAGGGTTGTAAATAAAATAAAACAGACAAGCTGTGGCAAATCACGGATTCCATGGTCAGTGATGGCCACATCAAGGAAGACCCATTTGAGTGAATACCTGAAGAAGGAGAAGAAGCAAACCAGAGAAGGGAAAAGGGACTTTCAAGCCCAGGGAATGCAACGGCCCTGAAGCGGAAGAGAGTTTAGAATGCTAGACTAAGGAAGACAAATAACCACGAAGGGCCTGTGACCATGATCGGTACAGACAGACAAGTGAGACCTGACACAGGGGAGACGGACTAGGGCCAGACCACATGGGCCCCACGGACCACAGTAAGGACTTCAGTATGCAAGTTTAAAAAACATTGACGTCAGCAAATGCGTATAAAATGCACAAATTTTTGCAAGAATGTTGAATGTTTTGGTTTTTTGAATATGCAAGAAACTAATTTCAAATATTCTCCCAAATTTCAATCTGACTCAGTGGAGAAGGGAAAGGAGAGATGGTGATTAGATCACAGCTTCCTGTTTCCTTTATCAGCTAAAGCAGGGTCATATTTGTCCACTCTATCACTAAAATGGAGGCTAGGGAACAATTAAATCCTATTTTAATGGAGTTTAAAGAAGTTTGTAACTGTAAACTTCACTGGATAAAAATCTTGATATTCTGTGTGTTTCCAGTTTTATTTGGCTCTTTAAAGAGAACTGGTCCTGTTTTAGATATATAAAAAGTGCATATTTATCTATACTTGGTTCTCAAAAGTTGCATTTATCCCACAGCAAACTGGAATACAAAGCGTATGTTTGCTCATTAAACTTAAAGTTGCCGTTAAAAGTCCTCAGTGTTTCTCTAAAAATACTGAACATTCATTTACAGTTCACCAAGCCTCTGTCAGGATAAAGAAGTTGAAGAAGTCAAATTGATCTATTCCTAAGACCTTTACCACAACTGTTTTTTCCTGAACAAAAAGGAAGAAAAACATTTCTTTATTCCCATTGTCCACTCTTGGGCAGTGCTTAGCCAAAAGTGCCTGACAGCCCTGTCTTCTTCCTCAGTCATTGACAAATGGTGTGAAAAAGTATAATTGTAATCTGTGAAGTCATGACAACAGACCGATAATGCCCTTCCATACAACACCTCTTGAAATTTCTAATCAAAACTTTATATCTGGAGCCGCTTGGGTCTGACAGAGAACCCCACCACAAAATGCCAATGTTTATTCATTCAGCACCCTCCTGCCTTTCAAGGAAGATTCTGGCTTTGTCTCCATGCAGGGAAGAGTGTGCTCTTACATTTTCAGACAGCATTTGACGAAGTTCCACATCAGAGATCAAGGTCTTGGTAGAAAGATTGAGGTCTACTAAAGGAGGAAAACAGAATGGACATGAATGTACATAAAATGGATTGAATGTTGGCTAAAGGGCAGATGAGGGTATGGTCATAAATAAAAACTTTTCATGGTGGCAAAAGGTAACTGGAGAGAGATTATTGTATCAGTGTGAGGATTCCACTTATTTAGTAACCATGAAGTGAATTTGGCAATCAAATTGAAAGGAAAATAACTGGTTCTCTAAACATCATTATATTGGAAAAATGGAGAATAACATTGAAATTCTATTTCTTGGAGGAGAAAACGACACTAAATTTGTGCTTTATAATGTATATTTTATAAATTGATACAAAGTAATAGGGCTTCAGCTGAAATAACAACCTATGTCTTTTGTATATTCTACCTCCCTATTATTATAAAGAGGGGCCAGTAGGCAAACTGAAAGAGAAGGAAAAGTACAAAGTGAGGAGTCCATGAAATAGAAATGAAAAGAAGGATCCTTTTTCAAGACAACCAGGAAATTACGGACTCAGCACTGAGCTGTCATTGCTTGTGGGCCCCTTTCCCCTCGGACACATCAACCGCATTTTGATTATCAGATAAAATGCAGGAGTCTCGGTTAATTTTGAATTTCAGATAAACAAATAATAAATAGTATAGGTATGCCCCATGCAATATTTATGGTATATAGTTATACTAAAATTTATTTATTGTTTATCTGGAATTCAACCTTGAGTGGATACCCTGCATTGTTTTATTATTGCTGTTTTCTAAAGCTTACAACCCCAACCCTGAGACAAACTGCCAACCAACAGTTCTGGGCTTTTCGGAAGTCCTCTAGGGAAAGAATGGGATACTCGGACACACTGTTTAGAAAGAAAGCCTTGCCTGTAGTGAAAGTGGAATCAAACAGAAATGTTACCATTATTAAATTAGATTTTTTGTGAATGTCCTTTGAATTTTATTTTCTTTAAAGAATTGTACTTCCTGTTCCTTCTCCTGCCCTCTTCATTATGAATAAGATCATTTGTATTAAGTAGCATTTGCTGCAGCTAGCTAATACACCCTTTAGTTTTGAAGGCATTTTTGTGTTTTGTTTTCTTTTAATTGAAAAAAATATTATTTTATATTACTTTAATATATCAAGGCAAGTTTAGTCAAATTGAACCAGATCAAGTTCTTTGAAACTTCTATCAGTGCAAAGTAATAAGAATAATTAAAAAAAATTTTTTTTTCAACGTTTATTTATTTTTGGGACAGAGAGAGACAGAGCATGAACGGGGGAGGGGCAGAGAGAGAGGGAGACACAGAATCGGAAACAGGCTCCAGGCTCTGAGCCATCAGCCCAGAGCCCGACGCGGGGCTCGAACTCACGGACCGCGAGATCGTGACCTGGCTGAAGTCAGACGCTTAACCGACTGCGCCACCCAGGCGCCCCAAGAATAATTTTTAAAAAGCCACAGGATCTTGTCAAGAGAGGAATGAAATTTAGTCTCTGTATCTCCTGCTAGGTAGCACTGTGTCTTTAGATGGGTGTATGACCTCTTTTGGCTTCAGATTACTCACATATGAAAAAAAAAAAAAAAGAATGTTGAAATAAATAAGTCGCTTATACAAAAAGTGTTTTTTTTTTAAAGTCTTAAAACTTTAAAATTTTTAAAAATGAGAAATGTAATGTATTCGACACTTGAGCAATGTGGGAGTTGGGTCAGTGACCCCTCCGTGCAGCCAAAAGCCTACATATAACTTTTGACTCCCCCAAAACTTTAGTAATAACATTTTGTGACTAGAAGTCTTAGTGATAACATAAAAATTGACTAACACACATATTTTATGTGTTATATGGGTTATATACTGTAATTCTTACAGTAAAGTAATCTAGAGAAAAATGTTAAGAAAATCATAAGGGGGTGCCTCGGTGGCTCAGTTGGTTAAGTAATCGACTCATGTTTTCGGCTCAGGTCGTAATCCCACAGGTTCATGAGATCAAGTCCTGCATTGGGGCTGTTGTTAGTGCAAAGCCTGCTTGGGATTCTCTCTCTTCCAATCTCTCTGCCCTTCCCCCCTTGCATGTGCACTCTCTCTCCCTCTTACTCTCAAACAAATAAACTTAACAAAAGAAAATCATAAGGAAAATAATATATTTATAGTATTATATGGTATTTATCAAAGTAAATCCATGCATAGGTAGACCTGTGCAGTTCAAACCTGTGTTGTTCCAAGGTCAACTGTACTTACATTGCAGATTGAAACTTTAAAAAATGTAATTCCTCCATTACATTGGAGCCTCCATTCTTTCGTTTATACTTCAGGGTGTATGCACTTGAAATATCTGGGATAGTCCAACTTCAAAATTCAGTTCCAGGGCTTGCATTACAAACAATACAACTGGTTGGTTAGTATGAAAACTGCCCTGCTATGAAAATCTTATTAAAATGGATAAAATACAACATAAAGCCTTCTATGTGCATAACTGAGCTCAAGGGACAGTGAGAATTATCTCCAGGGGTAGAAATTGGAGGAAAATTGAAAATAAGAAATGGAAGTGAACACAGGGCTTAGCTATCCTGGTTGTCAGTATGGACAGAGAGGCAATCCGTGGTTATTGCTCACCTTAGTGACCAAGAACTTGGGATTTAATAGACATTAAGAGACAAAATAGAAAAACCTGGATCTATGTGGGCTGAAAAGTTGGCATGGGAGACACTTGCAGAAAGCCAAGATCTTCAGAAGGATATATCCTCAATGAAAGAGTAGACTTTAAAATAAGTACTTCCTGGGGCACCTGGGTGGCTCAGTTGGTTGAGTATCTGACTCATGATTTTGGCTCAGGTCATGATTGCAGGGTTTTGGGATCAAACGCCATGTGGGGCTTCACGTTGAGCATGGAGCCTGCTTGAGATTTTCTCCCTCTCTCCCCCAAACCCTCTCTCCAACTTTCACTCTCCCTCTAAAATAAAATAAAAATAGGGGCGCTTGGGTGGCTCATTCCATTGAGCCTCCACTCCTGATCTTGGCTCAGGTTATGATCTCAGGGTCGTGAGTTCAAGCCCCACGTTGGGCTCTGCCCAGCATTGGGCTCCATGATGGGTGTGAAACCTACTTAGAAAAAAAAAAAAATCATAATATAATATAAAATAAAATAAAATAAAATAAAATAATAAAATTAGAAAAATAAAATAAAATAATAAAATATTTCCTAGAAGAGAGAGATGAAAAGGAAGTTTATCATGACCATGACACTTGGTACAAAATGAATTCTCATTTAAGAATTATACATACACATATACTACACACACACACACACACACACACACACACACACACACAATGTATATATATATTCCCCCCAGAAAGCAAAATTAGGATTTAATCAAGGAATTTCCTATATCCTCAGGGAGAGGACTTCATAATAACTGCCAGAGGGATTTCATAATTGCTGTGAAAATACTGTCTCGTGTATTTCTCCTTTCCAATGAGAGCAATTAACGATGGTTATTTTATTTCTGCTCTACAATTGTACGTTGGTTTGATAGGGGAGGGAGAGAGTAGATAATTTGTCTTTCTAGTTCGTAGGCCATTGGACCATGAAGAATCTCATCCAAACTTGATGAAAAGAACTGTGCATTACCCAGAGATCCCATCTGGATTTGAGATTGTGTCTCTTGAGGAGGGGGCATGAAGTCTATGTTTAAAAGGAAGAGTTTGATAGATATCATAAAAAAGTAAACTCTGGCAGGAGTAGCCCACATGCCCACAAATAATTCTCATTTTTCTCCTGGTCACATTTTGATGTCATCTCCTAATCCACTTAACAGTCAGGGGTGACCTTATCACAAGTTTAGCCAATGTAATCTGGTAGAAATGAGTGTATACCTCCAGCATCTAACACCAAGGCTTTAAGATAGTAGGTGCTCAATGAAAACCTCACTCTTCTTTGAACACTCTCCATTACACTCTCACATTTATTTTGATTCAGTAACTCAATGCAAATTGATTGAATACTTGCATCCTTTGGCCTCCTGGGACTCTCTCACTTAAGGCCTGACCTAAGACCTCTCTTTAATAATATCTTATGAGCCACAATATTTTATACACTTTCACTACTGTCAGAATTTTACTTCCCTTTTCCCCGTGTCCTTTAAATTTTCCAAAGTGACATCAACTAAACTGTTAAGCCATTATGAGGGCATCCTCAGTGGTTTCTTTTTGGTTGCAATGCCCAAGCCTAAGAGACACACAACAGAGGGAATCACTCAGGCTGTAAGTTAGGTTAGTGGGGATTTGCTCTTTCTGATGCGATTTTCCCATAGGGGTTGCCCTGCTACCACAAGTCCACAATTAACTGAGAGAAAGTTTTATGAAACTGTATCACTCACTGTACTTGCAGTCTCTGAGAATTGTATTAATAGACCCTTGATGGCTTGATCAAAGCCCAACTGGAATGAGTTGTATCTAAAATGCCTGTTTAGAAAGCAAAAGGTTGCATGAATAATTGTTAGGCCAAATTTAAATTTTCTGTTATCTGAGATATCTTCAGAATAACAGTACTGTTTATCTTTCCTTTGTGTGATCCACAATTATCTGTGAGCAATCTAGAAAGAAGTCTAAAATGGTAAATATATGCATTCTTTGAAACTAAACAAACACTTTTCAGACATGACCAGTTGCTTAAACACACTATCGATCATTATAATGAAGACCCGAGTTTTTTACTAACATGCAAAGCATAATTGTTTGCCTTATGAATTTGGCTGTGACAGAGCCCTTCCCCCTCTCATTTTTTTAAGGTCTTTGAACATAATTCCCCTACACTTTTATGTATATAGACTAATTAAGAGAATAATATTACATTTGAATTTTCCTATTTTTATCAAAAGCGATTATCTTTAACAAATTCTTTAAATTGTTCTGCTTTTGTATCAGTGATTAATGTATTGTGCCTGGTTCTTCTTGCCCGTTAATTGTTTTATACAAGTGGATGCTAATATAAGCAATAAGGTTTTATTAATGTCCCAATCAAATATATTGAAGCATATATGTGTTAAATACACGAGTGCTAAATAGGTGATCTTTCTTAAAAGAACATTAGGTTTTAAACATTGATCCATATTTATTAATTAATGTCTCTTTCAAAACTTTCCTGCACGATGATTAAAAATTGTTTATACTTCATTATATAAAACAGTATACCTATTAACATATAGATTTATTCAGAAAGTATATGTGAAACTATAACCCTTGAAGATGCAAGCATAAATATAGACAGATTTATAATTCAATCCATATTTTAGGATATTCAAAACATATCCTCTTCAAATAAGCACTTTAAAATAAAGTCTTGCTGTGACAGCTAATAAAACTAAATTACCTGAAATTAAATAAAATATAGTCTATTGAAACAAGAAAAAAAAAAGAGAAGAGATGTAGATTAATTGTGATAGTCTGATGCTATCAAAAGTGTAGTTTCCGCTACCAAGAAATTCTCCAAAACTTTAATTTGAAAACAGGATTTAGCAGAGACAGAATAAAATGATGAAGTCAATGTAAATGCGATTATATAAAAAACAGTATTTACCTCTTTCTTCCCTCAACTTTTTAATATCTCTTACCTTGATCTTACTATATAATATTTTGCCTGTTTAACCTTCAAATTAAGTTGCCATCCATGAGTGAATTAAATCTAGTCTTAGACAATCTCTGAAAATCCAGTTATTTAGTTAATGTTTACTCAATTTTCTTTAAATGTGATATTTTTAATATGAAAAATAGGATATGTAGATGACAGTCTGATCAAAACAATTTGAAATAATCATAAAGCACAAATGGTTCATAGCCATAATAAGCAAAGAGTAAAAATCAATAGGAAAAAGACAAACCATCTGTGGTATTTTAAAACCCAGTTTTAAAACGCTGGGTTTAGGGGCCCTGGGTGGCTCAGTCAGTTAAGCATCTGGCTTTGGCTCAGGTCATGATCTCACATCGTGTGGGTTCAAACCCCGCAATGGGCTCTGTGTTGACAGCTCGGAGCCTGGAGCCTGCTTCGTATTCTGTGTCTCCCTCTCTCTCTGCCCCACCCCTACTTGCACTCTTCTCTCTCTATCTCTCAAAAATGAATAAACATTATTTTTTTTTAAATACTGGGTTCAAATTCTTTGTTTGAGAGTCTTCAACACTCCTCCCAGTGAGAGAGCAGGTTTACTTACCTTCCCCTTAAGTCTGGGTAGCCTCTTGACTGTTTCAACCCACAGAATATGACAAGGTAATGCTGCATAACTTCTAAGGCTACATCATAAAGGACAATACAGCTTTACCAGAACACTTACTCTTGGAGCTTAGTAACTGCCCACCTCTTCTGAGGACCCTCTGCTATTCGGAAGCCTTAATGCTTGGAGAAACGATAGGCAGATGTTCTGGTGAGCAGTGCTTATCTTTGAGTCATCCCGTCCCAGGTGCCAGAAATATGAGTGAAATGAGTTTGTGAACGGTCAGAACTCCAAAAATGCGTTTCACTGTACAAAGTGAGTGTCAGCAGGATGGTGCTGCTTCGGGAGGCTATGAGTAGAATCTGTTCCTTTATCTTTTCCAATTTCTGGAGTCTGCCTGCATTCCTTGGCTTCTAACTTCTTCCTCCATTTTCAAAGTCAACAATGGCTAATGGAGTTTTTCTTTCATTACTCTGTCATTCATTCTCCTATCCCCCCTTTTCACTTACAAAAACCCTGGTGATGACTTCTGGCCCAGAAGGCTAATCCAGGATAATCTCCCTACCTCAAACTCCTTAACATAATCACATCGGCAAAATCCCCTTTGCATATAAGGTAACACATTCACAGGTTCTGGGGATTGAAAAGCTAGCAAGTTTTGAACCCATTATTCTGCCTACCACAAGGCATTACCACAAGGTGATACAGCCAGGGCCAGCTTCATAATTTGCAGAGCCCATTGTGAAATGAAATACAGGACCCCACATTTAAAAATATTCAGACTTTCGAGAGGGCCACAGCAAAGCATTAAACCAAACATGGGGCCTTTCTAAGTGCAGAGCACTGCACACATTGCACATTCACCTATGAAACTGGTCCTGGAAACCGCCCACGGGCATCCCTACACTCTCCTTTTAGTCCCCACAGCTGAGGTCCCAGACATGGAACAAAGACATCCTGAGATGCCTTTCAAAATTGTTGACACACAGAATGCAATAACACAATAAAATGATTATTTTAAGGGCTATATTTTAGGATACAGCAATGGTAAATAGAACACCATCCAGTAGAAATAAGATTAATGATAAAAACATGCACTTTTCAAAAGCAAGACTGCAAGGAAACAAGCCAGTATGTATGGAAAAGTCCTACCAACTTTATTATTAGTCAAAGAAATACAAATTAAACAAAAATCAAACACCAGTCTGCCCCTTTCATATTGCCAAGGGATTGAAACACACCATGGTATTGAGAGATTGAAGAAATCTTGGTGTGTTTATAAGTTTGTCCAAATATTTTAGAAGAGCAAATTGTTAACATCCAATGACATTTAAAGTGAGTGTGTCCTTTGACCCAATAATTCTACTTCTGAAAGGATTCTCAAACATCTGCTCAAGGTTACCAGTACAAAGATTTTTACTGTAGCATGATTTGAAACCGAAAAAGGCAACCCAAGTGTATAATAATGAGAAAAAGATTATATAAATTCTGGTACAGCATTATTATAAAATAGGATATGGTCAATAGAGATAGAGCTATCTCAGTAAGACTTGACATGGGAGTATGTTTATGATATAGTGGTAAATTTAAACAACAAAATCTGCACAATAGTTCCCACTTTGGGTAAAAATATGTGTATTTATGTAGGTACAGAAAAAAAAAAAAAACTAAAAGTTTCAGCCTCATCTCCTGCTTCTTTTCCTGATTCATCCCATGTTGTCTTTACATGTGCACCAGCCTTACCTAAGCACAAAATAGTGATTTTTTCCTGTCTTCATTCATGCTTCTCTACTTTCTCTACCTAGAACGTTTTCCCTCACTAATGAACCTGATTTACAGATTCTCACTAGAATCACCAAAAGATTTTTGTTGCTGTTATTTGTTTGTTTTGCTTCATTGTGCTTTCATACAAATGTCCAAGCCCCTTCCAAGCACCTACTTACTCAGAATCCAGGACATGAATGAGATAAAACTATAATTTTAAAAACATATGCAGGTGATTTTAATGGAGCTAAAACCAAAGTAATTTCTCCTTGACAGGTGTCCACTTTCTGCACATATACCGAAGACTTATACCTAACTATGTTTTCCTATTCATCATACTCTTATACTCATCTGATCAATTACAAGGTTTAATTTGTATAATTATGTCCTGAAAGGTAATTACTTTCCTTACTGTACCTGAAAACTCCACCCCTTTCCTTTCTCACTGTCTTCATTCAACACTCAGACTATTGCAGTAGTCTCTAATCTGAATTGCCTTCTCTCCAGATTTCACCAACTGATCAGCAGGATCTTAAATTTTAAAAAAATAAAAAAAAAAAAAAAAAGAATATCTCCTGTTACCTTTCTAGTTACCACATTTTAGTAGCTTTCCATAAAGTAAATGTTCAGAGTGAAGACCAATTCCTTCAGAAGCTTCATAGGACATGCCCACCCAACTCATCCAACTTCACATTCTCATCCTTTATTTACTTAATCCATTCTTCAGATTCCAACTTAAATGTTAACATCATTCCCTTAACACTGCCCCCCACCCACACACGCATACCCCTAAGTTAGGCCCTCTTGTTATCTGTGATCAGGATCTTTGCTCAAACACAAAGAGCAGGGGCCATAACCTGTCCTCAGAGCAAATGGCGAGAACTCAGTATTTAATGAAGAAATAATCGAATAAGGTAAAAAAATGGACCAGAGACATTTGTTTCCAGTTTCCAGATGTTTTGTTTTGTTTAAACACAACTTTAAAAATTACAGAAAGCCAAGGTAAATATTTTGATTTTATCTTTAAAAAAAAAAAGCAAGCTTCTTTTGTTCTCTCTAGAGATACTTAGAAGCTTTAGATGTAAATGTTAATTATTTGTAAAACAGATATTTTTATATAAAAAAGCACACAGTCATACACTCACAGAGAGTGTATTAGTTATGGAGCAGGCAGGAAACAGATAGTACATCCATAAAAAATATTCACTAAAGGGATCTTTGTCAAGGTATGGGTGGGTGTGGGCCAACCTCAATGCAGGATTACAACACTAGTCAACTTTAAGCCTACCATCATCACTCTAGCCTCCAGTCTCCCGCGGGACTTTCATTGGTCGAATCCTGTTGGAAGCCAAAGAGCAAGAGGTTGTATAGCCCAGGTTAATTTCCTCAGACACAGAAGGTGGTGAAAAGAGTGTACAATGGGTCTGTAGGGGCAAACCAAGAGGATGCAGCTCAGTGAAGGAAAGGGACATGGCCATGTGCATAACTCAGGCTTTTTATTCATTCTAGGCCTTTATCAGAAAGCACAGCAAGCATTAGAACACCTAGGCTAAAGGAGAGCAATACATTTTTTTCTCTTTCCAAAAATGCAACAAGAAAACTAGTGATGATAATAACTCTCAAGGATGGCAACCTCTCTCAAAAAGCAAACATGGAAACTGGTGAGGGTAACCACAAGTACAAATTTTCATAGGATGGTTCCAGTAAAAACCTGTTATTTCATCTCAGTTAATAGTACCTCCTTTAGCTCTCAAGAATGTTCTAATTGAACATCAAATTATATGGTTATACTACTATCAAAATACATAAAACTGAAACCATAGAAATAAGAATAGGAATGGCCAGGGACAAAATTAAAGAAGTACTTACCATATTCATGCTTAATCTTTGACCCACCGATTATGAACTACCTGAATGCATTTTCTTACCCATAGTGCCATAAGCTAGAGATGAATCATAAAACTTAAAATAATAACAATCATAGTCTCCAAAAGTTATTATCAAATTACAATTCTCCAAAATAATATAATTATAGAGTCAAAGAAGAAATGAAAATTGCAGTTAACACACTGATCTGGAAAATTAAAAAAATGAAAACCCACACAACCAGTTCCATGGAATTCAGTCAAAATGATGCTCAGTGGTAAATTCATGGCTATAATGTATTTACTTATAAAAATAAAAAATTATATATGTGTGTGTGTGTGTGTGTGATATATATACAAGTATATATTTATACAGCTCTATAATGGTTTTATTTACAAAAATAAAAATAAAAAATTTATAAAAAATAAAAAAATTACATACATATATTATATAGACACATATAATAGAAGGTAGAAGGTAGATATAAAGGCAACATTAACCCAAGGGATGTAAAGAAAAACACAAATTAAAGATAAAATCAGTGAATTAGCAAAAAATAAATTAATTGTGCTGTTCAAAATTCACCAATATCAAATTTAAAATTGTAAAACTTGGGTACCTATGTGGCTCAGTCAGGTAAGTTTCTGACTCTTGATGTCGACTCAGGTCATGATCTCAGGGTCCTGGTCTAGCCCCTGTTGGACTCCAAGCTGACTACGGAGAGCCTTCTTGAGATTCTGTCTTCTTCTTGCTCTGCTCATCCCTTGCTCTCTGCTTATGGTCTTTCTCATCTCTCTCTCTCTCTCTCTCTCTCTCTCTCTTTAACTAACTAACTAACTAAATAAATAAATAAATAAATAAAATTGTAAACCATTTTAGTTTTAAAATTTATTAAAATATAAAATATAAAAACATGATTATAGAGAATCATGAGGGTATTTTTTGTTTGTTTGTTTTACTTTTTCACTTTATGGTTTCATTTTCACCAGAATAACCTTATTTTACTAGTGGGCCATTCAAGTTTTTCTGAAATAGATCTTTCCATCGCTCTCCCATGTATAAGATGAGCTTACTTTTATCGCATTAGGAGATCTTCCACTCCACAGCATTAAAATTTTGTCAAAACAGGAAAACTAAGCTGTTTTTACTTATAAACAGAGATAAGTCATGCTAAACAGAATAAGAGCAACTAAATCCATACGACACCAGAAGAATTCACCACAGGCAAATAGTACTTATGTACAATTATCATTCAATATTAAGAAATAAATCAACAAATTATATACATTTTCAGAAAGAAACATGATTGTTTCAATGAATGTCAGTAAAATATAATATTGATTCCTGATTACAAATATAAATAAAATCTTCCTCACCTATGAAAATAAGATAGTCTTCACCTATATGATAAATCACTTAATATCTTAAGAAGTTTACTGGTAAAGAGGAGATAACATTATTTGCATATAGTATGATTGTCTTCAGGCATATGCAAGGTAAGTTTCACAATAATAAGTTTCATCTGCCTCAATAGCAGATGCAGGGAGGTAGCAGTTACACCAATATTGCAGTCTCTCCCTGTGTTTCTGTTTAAAAGCTGTTAGTTATACAAGCTGTGGATTTAATTTCAGTTTCATTGCTCAAGCCAAACATGTTACTTGTACAAAGTCAAGTCAAATATTCCCACCATGCTTTTTATCAGTTTGAAGTCTACTCCCATCTACTATACTCATATCAAAATAGAACTTTATCTTGCAGAGTATTTACATTTAGTGCAAATGTGTCCCTCAAGTTACTAATAGAATGACAAACACCGATGTATACTCGATTATTCAGGAACTGTAGGTATTATACTACTCTAACCCAAAGGTTACCCTGTCTTCTTAAATGATACAGAATTGGCCAAACTCCTTAACTTCCGGGAGAAGTCCAGTGCTCTCCCAAAGACATCTGCAGATGCCCGGGTAATTTTCCGGGTCCCTTCTGCCTCAGTTTCCTGTTCTCTCTTCTTTCTTATGCTTGCAAAAGCATACTTGGCTTTCTCCACCCGCAAGTGTCTGTTCATTTCTGATGTTGGAGGATTTAGAAGCTCTCCTATTGTCTCTTTCTTTCCTCCTTGAACTTTCTACAACCAAAAAGTTTAACTCCCCTGTTTCTCTAAACAAATAAGCAAAATCCTTTCGCTGAGGTGAATTCTGCTCTTTTGCTATGTCAGTTTACTTCATTGCAATATGTGATTCCATATGCATATTATCAACACTAACAGCTTGAGAGACAATTTTGCACAGAGGTTAAAAATATGTCAAACTGCTTTGGCTGGAATCCAGAATCACCCACCCCTTACCAGCAGTGCGACCCCAGGGAGCAGAGCAGTCCGTTTAAGCTTCAATCTCCTCATTCAAGAAAGGCCATAGAAGGACTAACTTCAGAGGGTATTATGAAGACTAAAAAAGGTAATTATAAAAAAACATTTACTGTAGCGCCCTTAGTGAGCCCCAAGTTAATATTTTTATAGTTTGCTGCTTGAGCTTACGTTTTACTTAATGGAAACGTTGTTTTTATAATAATTATAATGCTGAAGAGTGACAAGTACATTGAGTGCCTTTTGAAGTTGCTACTTTTTCTCCTACAATATCAAAAGCCAGTTGCGAACAAAGGCATGAAATAACCTCACTCACAGTAGCAACAAAAACATTGAGGGTTAATTCCAGCAAACAGAGTGAAGTGTTAATGAAGGAAGTTCTCAGTAACCTGGCATATTTCTCAGTAAGAACACAAGCATTGACTGGATGATGAATCATCCAGATTTTTAACGTAGTCCTGTTAAGAAATCAATAGTTTTCTTTTTTTCTTTTTTCACTTCAGAAAATTATTCTGAATTTCATCCAGAAGAATCAACAGGCCAGTATCTCTAAAAATGCTTAACAATATTGTTTCCCTATTGAGAACAATTTACTAATCATTAGGAAGTTACTAGTTTTTCTGCGACTCGTACTAGGAAATGACAATACTTATAGATAACAGTGTCACCATCCCTTGTTCACAAGGGAGCCCAGAAGTGCATTGTTACAGAATTGCTGCTTGTTTATTTTAAGACAACAATAAAGGAAAACAGGAGATGAGGCTTGTAACAGAGCACCCAAGACAATTTTTCTATCTACTTCCTTCCCTAAGAGATTCTTTCTGTCCCCCACTTCTCATTTCTTAACAAAAAGGGTTGAGAACATGCAAAACAATGTTTAAAAACACATAAGATAAGACTTCTTCATTTGGGTGTCCTTGTATGACCGAACATTTCCAGGCTGAAGAAATGTATTATATTCAAATTTCAGCCTTTTTATTGTGACATCAAAGGCATTTGTGTTCTCTAAAGCAAAAATATAAAATGATAGAACCAGCTTTTGCTGTTTTCTTCTGCTAGACAGAGAGTTCACTCTTGAGGGCACACATGTTTTTCTTCCTTCCAAGAATGCCATTTTATTTCTGAATAAACAAGAAGTGAATGCTCTCTGAGTGGAGGCAGACATGGCCTCAGAGCATTCTACTGCTTACCAGGTTGCTTATCTTCTAAGTGAAAATGGATTTATTTGGTGCTGAGGCACCACTCAACTTATAGACTAAATTTCAGAGAGAGAGAGAGAAAGAGAAAGAGAGAGAGAGAGAGAGAGAGAGAGAGAGAGAGAGAGGTTGGTTAAGGGAGAAGACAGAAAACCTGCCTAAGGGTAAATGAGTGATAACAAGAAAAATGTCTTAGGTCATTAGTTCTTGATAGCCATTTTTTCTCTACCCCATAGAATCATAAGGGAAATATGTAAATTACAAAAAAATGTGAATAAGCTCTGTTTTCCTTTTTTTTTTTTAAATGTTTATTTATTTCTGAGAGAGGGAAAGCACACACACAAGTGGAGGATGGGCAGGGAGAGGGGAGAGAGAGAGAAGGGTCTGCACTGTGAGTGCAGAGCTGGACACGGGGCTCGATCTCACCAACTGTGAGATCACGACCTGAGCAGAAACCAAGAGTCAGATGCTTAACCAACTGAGCCACCCAGGCACCCAGATGTGAATAAGCATTGTATTCAAGGAGTTTGTTCTATTCAGATATAGACTATCACAAAGAATTTTGACTTCTATATGAATAAATGGAATAGAAAAGAAAATTTCACCTTAATTAGTTATCTTCCTCACTTCTCATCCTTTGTGTTGTATCTTAATCTTGGACTTTTAACTAAGCTTCCATAAAAATTCCTCTTTTAGATTCTCTGATGTAAGGTTAGCTTGGAAGGACTTCTTTTCATCCTGCCATCTTGGAAATGACTCATTTCCTGAAATTCTCTTTTCTGTTCTATTCAGGAAACATAATCATTTCCAATGCCTCAGTTATCACATTTTTATGGAAATGACTCTCAGATATAACTTTTAGTTCCTTATCTTCGTTCTGTGGTTGTAATAACAAACTGAACATTTCTACATTTATTTTTTATATCTTAACCATGTTCTCAGTTTCTTAACTCAAAAAGTTAGATTCACATTTTTCTCCTTTTCTACCCTCAATTTTATACCTAGCTCCTATGTCTCAATGACTTCTACACTACCCTACCTCCTTCCCAGTCTTATAGACACTACGCTGGTTCACACCTTTTATATTCCCTACCTTGACTGCTATAACCACCACTCACATCTTATCTTTCCCCAACTCATGCTTATCCATTCTACACACTGTGGTCAGACTAGTCCACCCAAAGCACTACTGAGATCCTCTCTGCCAGCAGAAATCCTAATCTTTCCTTTAAGGTCCCATTTGAAATGATATTTCCTCTATGGCATTTTTTTCTGATATACACACTGTTTGTCATATCTCCCTCCTTTTATACCCCATAACATTTTGTATACATGTCTTTTTATGTCAGTTGTCTTACCCATACAGCTATTTTTTTGTGGAAAAGCATGTAGAAAACAAGAAACTCAAGACTTTTCTAAAAACCAATATGACAAATGAATCATGTGGTGATAGTTGCATTCTTGGTTTACATAAGCTTTCAATAAGAGCATTAATTTGATGCCTGTTTTCAACCTTCTTTGAAATCTGATTTACTCTTTTGAATGTTAGATATCCAGACTGAACTCCCTTAATTAATCAAAACGTATGTCATCTAGTAAGGTTTTCAGCATTCTAGAAAACGGTGATTTCTGTAAGCAGAAAGAGTAAGAGAAGACACGGAACTCAGTCTGTATGTCTCATTACAGTTTTGTGAACTTTGAATTGAATTTCTGAAGAAAAGCAGCCCACTTTCGCATTATCTGGAACTTGTCCAGAATCAAACCCCCATAGCCCATGATTCCTAGAGGACACGCAAAAGCCCAGCTCTAATGACAATACTAACCTCCACTCCTTCTATCTCCTGGCCTGCTTTCACTGGTAGCTGTTTAAATAGTTGCAAAGCCACAATTGCCCAACCCCCAGGGGAAAAAAAATGTACTGCTAAAATGAAGGGTATAGCTAGCTCATTTATACAGATTAGAAATATCAATATGCCTTAAAGCTATTTCTCATCCTTATAGATATAGCATCGCCAAAAAGCTAGCAGCCCAAGAAAATTATACCACTTTTTTAGCATTTTTATGGTACCAAATTACTCTCCCAGGGCTGGCAATCTAGAAAATGGGCTGTCTATAAAAAGAGCTTCAACTAGAAGTTAGCACATTTGGAGTCCGTGTGACCAGGGTCACAATAATGAACAGCTGGCTTCACCTTCTCCCCCACTCCTTTGTTTTCCCTCAGAAGAAAAAAAAGCATTCTGATTTCAATTAAACATTCAAATTAAATACCTTAAGTAAGAAATAGGTAGGTCTTGGGGGGGGGGGGAGGGAATAGGGAAAGTTGAATAGAAGGGAGAGAGTACTTATAACCAAATCTTTGTGTGCCCCGTATCGAAAACAAAACATCAAGCAATGCCAAATCCCAAGTCTGTAAGCCCCATAATAACAATGCTATCTTCCCTCACTTTTTGGAAAGAAACCGAAGGCTCCTTAGTTACTTAATGCTTAGAGGCAAATATTTGATGACAAAATGGGCATTTCACCTAGAAGTATAAATTCTTTAGGTTTTTGGAATACAGAAAAATCTGAAGCAATCTAGAATTCCAATGCAGTACCAGGGCCGAATCTCTCAAATTCTTTCCTACAATTTATTAATTTTCCTAATAAGATCTCCCCAGATTTTGGAAAATCCCAACCAGCCTGTGTCAATGTTGATGTATTTTTGAGGGAGAGAGAGAGATAGAGAGACAGTGGGGGGTGGGCAGAGAGAGAGAGACGGAGACAGAGAATTTCAAGCAGGCTCTGTGTTGTCAGCTCAGAGCCTGACGTGGGTCTCATTTCCCCAAGCCACGAGATCATGACCTGAGCGGAAGCTGAGAGTCGGATGCTTAGCCAACTGAGCCACCCGGGCACCCCCAAAATTTGAATTTTTAATTTACCTCACTGACTAATATGTTTGTATAATATTTATAGGGTAGTGAGACTTTTGGTGAATGACACATAAGATGTGTCCTAGAACATACACTTAAAGCAATTAAAGTTGGAAGAATAGGAACTTCACTCAGGGCAGAATTCTTGCTTAAAAATGAACCATGCTTCTCCCTCTTTTTCTCTCTCCCATAAAACCCACTCTTAAAGCCACAATTGCTTTGTTAACTTTCATAGCATGTCTTCTTACCACAGCCTTCAACACCTGAAAAATTAGTGGAAGAATTTGACTGATTATAGAGGCTGTTTTCCTTGTTCCGCGGCTTGTTCTAAAAGGGATACTCAGCAGAACTTGCATTTTTTTCTTTCATTTTGTGCTGTCTGCATGAGTAATTACCTCCCTGATTTCTGAGATTCAATTGAGTAGCTTCTACATTAGAAAAATCCAAAGATTGATAGAGGCATCGCTCCTAAAGGATTAGTTTGCTGCCGTAATTCCACAGAGTAGGTCATTCAAATAGCAAAATGCTGCAAAGTTTAATTTCTCCTGTTTTTAAAAGCCAGATATTGTTACCAATTTCAGAGAAACTCCAAAGGTCCTATGGGGTCTGTTAAGCAGGTGAGGATCTTTCCAATTCCCTGAGGGGTTGTTTCTGTCTTCAGGGGATATGTTATTCCACAGGGTGGCTTTGCAATAACCAAGGTAGCGATCACTTTCTTGAGCGATAAGGCTTAAGACAATGACTTGACTCCTCTGTAAATTACAATTTCTAGATATCTGTGCTGATAACTTCATAGCAAGCTGAAATCAACTATGCAAATCCTTTAGCAATATTTGAGCTATGAAGACACTTGATAAGCTGTTTCAATAAGGAAAAATTACTTCTTTTAAAACGGTGTCATCATTGGATGAAGTAGCGTACCCTAGTCTACCTGGGGTTGCCGTAACAAAAGGCCATAGGCTGCTATTAATGGAGGCTTAAACAGAAATTTATTCTCTCACAGTGTGAAGGTTGGAAGTCTGAGATCAGGGTGTCAGCATGGTCTTGTGAAAACCGTCCTACTGGCTTTCATATGTCTGTCTTACTGTGCCATCACGTGTGTAGACAGAGAGAGAAAGATCTGATAGCTCTTCCTTTTTTTTTTTTTTTTTTTTTTTAAGAACACTAGATCTTTCAGATCAAGGCTCCACCCTTCTGTTCTTAGGGAGCCTAAATCACCTCCTTAAAGGATCTATCTCCAATATGGACACAGGGGGGGTTGGGATTTTAACATATAAACTCGGGGGCACACATTCATCCCCTAGCATAACCCCAAATTCAAATAAAGATTCAGTGAAATTCCACACATTTTAGATGGTCAAAAATTGCATAATTTGAAACTTGCCTTACATGTGGAATCTGGGCTTAGACTTCCAGTCTGCCTTTTATCCTTTCCTTCTTTCTTATTTCTTTTAACTAATCAGTCTGGTGGTCCCTTGTATCAGGCAGGTATCTGACATGTATACCACAGAGATTGCAAAAACCATTACAAATAAAATTATTTGTAGCTAGCCAAAGAAAACGGAATCAAGTTTGTTTATTCCCTAGTACTTTTCAAGTTAGCTTATTTATTATATTTACAAGCTTATTTAATTTGTTGCAGATGTTCAGGGGAAAGTTTTGTAAGCATTCACTGTTAGAATGTTTTTTCGTGAAATCCATTTTCCAAATGTCTAAATAATGACAAAAGACCTCCTACCAGAATATTAAGCCAGGAAATTCATCCAAACATCACAACTGTAATCATAAGTGGTATATGCTGTAGTTGCTATCTGATTAATTTCAGCTCAGTATCATGTTGGAATGATTACCTTTGAGTCCGTTTTTTTCTCTTATATAAATGTGAAGTGGAGAGGACACATGAAGAAACGGTGTTCTCTTAAACTACATTCTTAATGAAATCAAAGAATTTAGTTTTTAAGTAATCTTACCATTTTCTTCTAGCAATATTGAAAATAGATTCTTGCTTTCCAAGATAGGATGACAGTGGTTTTTATTCTTTGATTTAAATACTTATTTTCATTCTATTTGTGTAGTCTGAGAAATTTGTCCTTTTCAAAGTTTTCTGTTATACTACTTATTCTGGGCTTCTAAAATTAGTTCTGCTCCACAGTCAGTTGAACTGAGAGGCAAGATCTTTGTAAGTTAGCTGCACATTTAATTAATTGAAATTCAACCTCCCAAGACAAACCGCAGATGCTCTACATATTTAGCACAGTGTCTTCTAACCAGCTGTACTAATCTGGGCAGTAACACTGCCCTGTAGCTAAACATCTGTACAGAGCTAGAAACCAGAATAATAAATAGTTTAAGAATTCTATCAAACAGATGCCTACAGGTGACATCGCATAACAGGAAAACAGAAAAAGAAAAAAGATATATGTATATATTTCTTTCATTTTATATATATACACATATATATATTTCTTTCATTTTATATATATATACACATATATATGTATTTATATGTATTTATATATGTGTATATATATGTATAAGTATATATGTATTTATATATATTTTTATATATATATATATTTATATATATGTATTTATATGTACTTATATATGTGTGTATATATTGCCAAATACGGTATTGTATTATAACTTGAAAGATGGATCATGCAAATTTCACATTACTGCTCTCAACAAATTTGACTTAAAGCAACATTTTCCCCAGCTGTCAGATTGCATAGTACAAAATCTTAGCATTCAACCCAAGATGAGGTAGTACAGTTACAAAAATTGCACCACATTTGGAAGAGGCGAAGACACTGGCCCTTTTACCATTCAGTACTTGTGTCAGAAAAAAGTTAAATTCCCTAGAGAACATCTTGTCAAAAAAATGCACCTGTGCCCTAACTCTGCCCACTGCGTTAAGGCACCGTTGAATTCACGGCAAGAATTGTGAAAATGAGCAGCTTGCCTTTTGAAGATTCTATCATGGAGGCATATTTTTCTCTCTGTACAGAATGTATTATAGTAGGTTGATATTATTTGTTTTCACATCAACATGGGTGGAAGCTGAGAGGACCTTCTATACCACTTGCTTTGGGTGTCGGGATTCCAGGAAAACCAAGCAACTTTAACATCCATGTTCTCAGGGTGGATTTAGGAATTTTGATGGTACGATGGAAGGAATAAAAAATTTCTTCTGTACATTTCCACTGTAACACATAGGAATTCAGAGACTATGCTCATGTGACTGAGCATATTTCTTCTAGACAGAGATTAATTGGAAAAATCTTTCCCAATCTCAGATTAGAGATTAGAAACAGTACTCAAAAAATCTAAGCCTAAAGTTAACATAACTAATCCATATAAAATAGGATAATTGAAAACTTTAGTTTGATTCTGCAGGACGAGTAGGCATTCAGATATCTGATTTTTCTTCCTCTGTGCCAACTCATAACTCACTGACTAAATGCTTTAGGCAATCTGAAACAAATATATAAAACTTTTTTTTTTTTTTTTAGAAATTTCATTCCATGATTAGGCATAAACATTTAAGGTTCAGAGTTCCTTTTTACCTTTTCAATGATATTTCAAATACATATAAAAAAGTGACTAAGCATTTAAAGCTTTCTAATAGATATAAGTTTAGATATAAACATCAGTGAAGGAAAATATTGTTCTCTTAAGCTATCAGGCCAGGATACTTTTTCTACCTTAGCTTTAAGAATTTTTTTTTCCTTTACATTTAGATGAAGAAGGTGTTTTCATGGGAATAAAATTTAGGAGAGGCTTGGAATTTTTACAGTCTTTTCCATTGCGGAATGAACTAGTCGAGTATGGGCTATTAAGAACTCACAACATGACTGTAGCTGAAATCTATGTACCATAAGTTTACCATTTGATAAAGAGGGAGGGAATAATACCCTTAACACTGGCAGTTGGCTGGGCATCATTTTCACAGTAATAAAAAAAGTAGATAAGTTTTTTGAAAATTTGTTCAGAAAGGATTTTCTCATTCTAACATTCAGTGCCTTGATAGAAAAATGGTCCCAAATTTTGGAAATCCTAAAGACACTCTGTCAGAAGTAATGTGTACATAAAAATCAAGAAATTAAAATTACATTAGAGTTGGGGGTGCCTGGGTGGCTCAGTCAGTAAGCTCCTGTCTCTTGATTTCTGCTCAGGTTGTGGGATTGAGCCCCAGTTGGGGCTCCTCGCAGAGCATGGAGCCTGCTTAAGATTCTCTCTCTCTCCCTCTCTCTCTCTCTCTCTCTCTCTCTCTCTGCCCCTCCCCACTCCAAAAAAAAATAAAATAAAATAAATAAAGTTGCATTAGGGTCATAATTATAGGAATATATCAGAAAGGATAAGCTGAACATAGAATAAGAATATGGATATGGATAAAGAAACTTAACATTTGTTTACTTAATTTACAAACCCATGTATGTGTCTTCATACAAAATTATATAGCTGGAAATATATGTAAGTAGATTGATAGACATCTATGAATATCTAACTATATCCACAAATCTATGTATACATTTTTCTAGGAGCTAAAGTCTAATTTCTAGTTGAAGTTAACATAGGATATTCCCCTTGGATAACAAGAAACAAATGCTACTTATACAAGTGTAATGATCAGTTAATATTTTATACTTGTTTCAAAATGCTTCATTATATTATATGCTATAATCCCCAAATATAAACCTTAAGACAAAAATATGTAAGGAGAATAGTCTTGTTGATATATGTGGATAGCATGTGTGACTCAAACTATTATCTGGAAACTATCCAGGTCAGGAAACAATTCATATAAGGGGATGTCTTCAACAACATATTTACGATTTTTTTTCATATTGATGATTTTTAAAAAACATTGTTAATTGGAAAAGATTAATTCCAAATTATGGAAAAAGGGCTATATATATATAGTACAGTCAAACATTATATACATACACATGTATTTATAAATTATATACACATATAATATGTGTGTGTGTTTGCACATGTGTGTTTGCACATGTATTTATAAATTATATACACATATATAATATATACCTAAATATTATGTTGTAAAATAATACACTTTTATATGTAGAATATAAGTATATACATTGATATGTAATGGGATGGCTTAGACAAATTCGAGCTAAGATTTGAACACGATGGTGACAGTTAAAAAAAAAAATCACAAACGTGCAGACAGCAGAGTAAGCATCCGTGTTCCCTGCCCAGTTTCCTCTCCTCTGACTGCCATACTGTCTCTTAACATCAGGTATGCTCTTGCCTTAAGCCACTTGATTTGGATGTTCTCTGTCCCCGGAATGTTCTTTCATCGTATAGATGCGGTTTAATCCTGTACCTTCTTCAAATTTTGTTCAGTGTTCAACTTGCCAACAAGAACTTCTCTGACCATGTTTTAAATTGCTCTTTTGCACCCTTAACTGCTGTCCTGCCAGTCCCCCCTAACTTGCTCTAGGGTTGACTGTTGTGCTGTTGTTGCTATTTTTTGTGTAGACCTCTCACAGCTTTCTAACATGCCATACAATTTACTTATTCCGTTTACTGTGTTTTTCCCATCCACCAAAAAGTAAGCCTGACGAATATATATTTGAAGTCCTTAACACTTTCGAATATCCTGAAGAATATCTACCACTGCATTCATGGTCACAAGAATGGCATCTCTCTATTCACACTAAGCGGCTATCTTTCCTTCTTGCTCTGAGCCCCTGAGGCTTCCCTGGTGAAAGGGTTATAATTTAGTGGAAGAGAGCGTCTTCTACATGAAATCTAACTTCTGAAATATTCTCACCCATATAAAGTTCATATGCTGTGAGAGTTCTAATATAATACTCCCAAGCAACTTTCTCTGGTGATATCCACTCTGTTTTACTGTCTCACTATTTCATGTCTATTTTTTCATAGGCTATATACACCAGATGGGATTCCCCCATGAAAATAGGACACCTTCATGGTTTGGGGTTGTGAGGGATTTAAGACATAGATATGGCACATCTGACTTTGTAAAATGTAAATTCACTGCATCCCTTTAATAAAAAGTAACACCTCACATTTCTATAGTACATTATTTCATTGAATCTTCACAAAACGGAGTTATGGCAGATATCATCAGTCTTCATTTTTCAGATGAGGAAACAGGGGCTTAAATAAATTAAGTCACCCAAGGTCAAATTGCTAGTAAGTAAAAGAACTGGGGCTATAATATGTCTTTTGGCTTCTAATCCAGTGCTGCTTTTCCTAAATCGTTCTGTACCCCTTATATCAAAGCCCAAGTCACAGTAGCTCTGAGGTACTGAGGGCACTGATGCTAACCTGAGGGCAACCTGCACCACCACTCATTCTAGTTCATTTTACTCCATTTGGTTCCCTACCTTTTAAAGGTCATTATTCTCCCCCAAAATAACAGGAGCAACTGTGGAGTAATAAGTGTTGAGAACCCACTTATGACAATCATTATACCAGTTGTTTCATATGCACTGCTTCATTTAACCCTGTATAGGTGTCCAAAAAGAAGTTCAAGAGAGAGAGACAAGACAAGGAGGCAGGGAGGGAAGGATGGAGGAAGGAAGGAAGGAAGGAAGGAAGAAGGAAGAAGGAAGAAGGAAGAAGGAAGAAGGAAGAAGGAAGAAGGAAGGAAGATCTGCTTATTTGGTTTTCTTCCAGGCATTTTAATAAATCAATAATGGGCTGGGTAGATTTCAGACATTCACATTCCTATTTTTCTAAATGTGCCCAAAAGCAATATATACATTTTTGGTATCCCTTAGAAAATATTGAAATCATTCTCTACATTAGCACTCAGAACAAGACTTCTTAATAATCCTAGCAGCAACAACAAATATATATATTCACCTTTTCATGTCCCTAATGTTATAGGAACTCTGAAAGACCCGAAGGAATGTTCCATTCATTAAGCAGTAAGCTTTAAATAACTGGCAAAATTTCACTATATTTATATTTATATCTATATATCTATATTGTTTACTGTTGGCATAGAATAATGTGTGACAGATCACATGTTCTCTACCCTGGTGAAATGCCCTATACTTGCAAAAGTATAGAGCAAATTTCCTGAGACTTAACTTGAGGCCTCTCCTCATTTATCACTTATAACCCTTTCCTCAGTTTCCTGGTCCACCCCCCTGCCACTTCTGGCACATAAAGAATTAAGGAGAGGATTGAATAGAAGCCTGCTGACCCCCAAAGGACCTGAATGTCTTTGCTGCATACTAAAATCGTACCGTCATGCTTTGTTTTCTCAAGGAATTAATGTGATTGGGAACCCTTTGTTAAGAAACTGAAAATTAGTGCTGCCTTATTAATTCGCACAAGTCAATGGAAAGCTCGGTAAAATTACCTGAGAAGTCCAAAGGTAACACGAGCTTCATTTCAACCAGATGGATCTGGTGACCAAAGATACCTGCCCCAAGGGTCATTCCAATCATCTCTTTCCAGAGTCTGGCATGTGGGAAGGACAGTGTTTCTCAGAATCTTATACTTATAAAAAGGAACTGGATAAAGAAAGTTAATTAATTAAACAAAATAAAACAACAACAACAACAAAAGGCAAAGCCAAATACACTGTGGTGAAGGATAGCAAATAGCTCACTTTTTATGCATAGGATGAAGGATCATTAATGAATAAGTTTAAGAATATAGGATTAATTAGTCTAAGAAGCACATTTTTTTAACAGTTTACCATCTCTGAAATCAGGAGTATGGTGGCACATAAACTAAAGTGCGTTCTACAAGCATGAAGTAATCTATGTTACTATGCTCTTATAATAATACAAATATGTGCCTGGCTTCCCCATTGTTTTTATGTTACATAACATTGAAAAGAAAGTTTTAAACACACCACATATCTGAAATGGACCCAGAAAAGACTAACAATATCTGGTTTAGGAAAAACAATTTTTGTGCTAAAATTGCAATGAGCGAATTGACAGTATTAGAGCAGGAAATAAAATCTTGGGGAAGTGATTGATGATTTAACATTCCCAATCCAAATGGGAGCATTAATTCCACACACTGACACACTAACATTGTGGTTTTGATGATGATATAGTATCAGAAAACAATGAAGGTATGAAGACCATGCTTCATATATGTTTCAGATAAAATGTAAATATTACAGTATAACTATCCACGCTCTTATCTTAAAAAGTTGAATTGAATGGAGTTCAGGGAAAACCCCATTGAGGAGAAATCTCAGGATAAACCAAACTTTCTTTCCTATTCTAATGAACTATCACAAACATCAATATTACTAGAGCTGGTGCAGTGCTTGCTATGCACTCGGACCCAGGTATCAGAGATAGGGAATATCTTCATGGACTCAACCATCTCTAGAAGCCAGCAAGGCTATTTGAGGAGACTCCAAGTTACTCTGGGGACATGGTATATTTGTCAGTAGACTCAGACTCAGTGAATTTGCATAATGTATGCATGTCTGTTGGTTTAGTAGCACATTCAATTTTTAACATAAGTATAAGTCAATCCACTTAATAGTGAGGGACTAAAAGTAGAATTGAATAAGAGAGGAAATGAAATGGCCTATGGAAAAGTAGATATGAAATTGGGAGACAAGAGGGCACAGTTGGATATAACCAGAGAAAGTTATTTGAGAGTATTACATTAGAACTATTATATAGTGTGAGCTTATGTAGGTGCTCTTCTGCACCCCTAATTTTTGTATTTCTGGTCCTCCTTATGTGCTCTGCTAGAATTGTATGATAGAGGAAATGGGGAGAAGGTGTAAAGGTGTATCGGTTGAATGATGGCCTCCAAAAAGCTATGTCCAACTAATAATCCCTGGTACCTATGAATGTGACCTTATTTATTAATAATGGTTTTCACAGATATGATTAAGCTAAGGATCTGGAGATGAGATCATGCTGAATTAGCATGGGCCCTAAGTCCAATGACCAGCGTCCTTCTAAGAGAAAGGAGAGGAAGATTCAAGAGACAGACGCACAAAGAACAAAGCTGTGCAGAGACAGAGACAGGCAGAGATTGTAATTATGCAGCTACAAACCAAGGAAGGCCAAGGATAACCAGAAGCTAGGAGAGAGGCATGGACAAGATTCTCCTTCAGAGCCTTCAGAAAAAAATCATTCTTGCCTGACACTGATTTTGAACTTCTGGCCTCTAAAACTGAGAAGAAAATACATTTCTGTTGTTGGAAGCCACCAAGTTTATGGTAATTGGTTACAGCAGCTCCAGGGAACTAACACAAAGGTTGAGCATAAAACTGCAGGGAAAAGACAAAATAAGGTGAGAAAACAAAGCAATGTGCAAATGCAATGAGCCAGTAGCCCGCAAGCCATTACTCACTCTAGTAATATTGTAAGAAGCACTAAAGGTAAATAGGTGGCGTTAGCACTGGCTGCATTTTTTTTTTAATGATAAAATAAGACTTTTTCAGGAGCTACTGAAGGAGCCGCTCTTCAGTTGCAATTTCCAAAACAATAGGAAGTGTAGCAGGGACGGTGAGCATATGGGCACGTAGGGCTAGGCTGCCCACTTTCAAATCCTCCTCCATTCTTTGGCTTGTGCTTTATGCTTATGCATTTGCTCCACCTGCAAAATGGGGATGATGATGGTATATGTCTTATGGGTTATCAAAAGAATTAGGTGCATTTATATAAAAAGTGTTTGAAACATTATAAATTCTATGTATATGTTCACTTTTATTACTCAAAATATCATTAATATCAAACTTTGCAAATTGTCTAATTTTAACCCAACCATGCCACGAGTCTAATGCAAAGATGTAATGTAGAAGTGAGTAAGTCTGGGGTGCCTGGATGGCTCAGTTGTTGAGTGTTCGCCTCTTGATTTCAGCTCAGGTCATGATTCCAGGGGTTGCAGGATGGAGCCCCGTGTCAGTTTCTGTACTGAGCATGGAGCCTGTTTAAGATTCTCTCTCTCCCTCTGTCCCCCTCTCTCTCTGAAGAAGAAGAAGAAGAAGAAGAAGAAGAAGAAGAAGAAGAAGGAGGAGGAGAGGAGGAGGAAGAGGAGGAGGGGAAGTGAATAGGTTAAATCATGTTACAAAGAAAATAGAAATGATAGTAGGAACTTCAAAAAGGTAATGAGAGAATACAAAACTTAATCAGAGTTCTTTAGAAAAAGCTGACTGCTGTGTTCTGCTTCATGAAAGCATCATCCACTGACACAGCACTGAGAAGAGCTTCCAGGAAGATGCTGGAGCCACTCCATACTGTCACATCTCAAGTCCATGGACATGCTTCTACAATGAGTGTCCCCTGTGCCTATAGTTTGTTTCTCTCTGTTTCTGATTTTGGATGTTATCTTTATTTATTTATGTATTTCTCTTTAGGCAACTTAATCTCTCCTTTGTTGGACTCTTTCATTTTGATTTATTATCTCTATATTCTTATCACTTTTCATCCACTTTGTGAGGTGGCTCATTATGTTCTAACTTTTTATTATTTAAAAATACCATAGACAGTGATATCTATCACTAAATGATTTGGAATAGGGGAAAGAAGGAAAGAATGAAAGGAAGGGGAACAGGACAAAAAAAATAAATTATATCCATCTTTGATTTTTTCCTACATACAACTCTAGAACAGAAACTCTTGTGCCTATTAACAGATTATGTTCCAAAGCCTGTTTATAACATTATTTATTCATGAGTCCTTAGGGACACTATCACCACCTGTTGAAGGGGCAGAGTGGAAACATTTGTGTTCCACTGAGTTCAAATTTAAGGAAGTACATAAATTTAAATTTAGAATAGGAGCCTCTGTTTGATATCTGGGAGTGTGTGCCATGTCTGGGTCTCATGACAATAGAGTAAGGTTGGACCGCAGCTCTGTTGACCCTGGGTTTGGCAGAATACACTGTTCCTGTGGCTTTTCAAACCCATCGGCCATTTTGAATGCTTTTCCCCCACACCTTCCTGAACCCCATGCTCTTCAGAAAATGGGCATTGCTTTCTGAGCACACATCAGTTGTGTCCCTGTGATGAGAACTATGTTAAGTACTGAGGGACATAAGGCAGTGGGCTTCTGGCAAGATTACTAGGCATCTTTCTCCTTGCAGACTCTTTTCTCTTACATGGCAGATTGGCAGTTACTTCTGTGTATCCTTGCCTCAGGAATTTGGACTTGTATAGATGAGGTCAAACACATGAAAAGATGATGACAAGCATTCAAGAGTGAAAGATTAGGTGTAGAAGGCTTTTGAAGTTGAAGAGAATCTCTAAAAAGGTAAGAGAGCATGTTTGTTATCTCTGGAGTAGCAGTAACTGTTGGAATATGTGCAGAACAACTAACAAGATCAGATCCTAACCACTGGAGTCCCAGAGTTTCAGGATCCCTCCGTCCCATGGATGGCAAAAGGATGCCCAGACTGAAAGGGGCACGTCTAAAGTTACCAGTGTGAGCCAATGACGGTGGCTCTAAAAAGCTTTGTCTGTATGTTGGTTCTAGGAATGATCAGCATTGAACCCTTTATGGAAAGTCTTAATTGGTATTAAGGTTAAATTTTCAAACAGTATTGCAGGAGAGGAACCTCAGAGTCAGACTTGGGTAGACTTTTAAGAAAATAAAGCAAAGTATTGTATCCTATGTATTGTGTTTAGGAACTATAACCTGTTAAGCATTAAAGCAACACTTACTGTAGAAATTTTGAAAGAAAATGGTGTCCTGTGATTTTGGAAATTCAAGCAGAGATGGGAAAAAAAAAGTTAACTATAGGAATAGAATTATAAAAAATGCCCTTAAGTAAGACAGAGCAACATAATGACCAGAATGACTCTTTTTGAAGAAGGATTTATGGAGAACATTGTTTTGAGAGTAAATTTATAAATCTCAAATATATACACAAATCTAACTATAGTTTTTTCAGGTATAGAATGTGGAAAGTCCATTACATTACTTTATTCTGTTCAACAGAGTTGTTCATTGTAATTGTAATCACATAGAATGAGAAATATTCCACATTTAACAAAATTTTAAGAAAGTGTAAGATTATTTGCTAATGGATAATTATGACAATAAAGTATTCAGTGACCCTATATGATCAGATGTCTATTGGGTCAGAATTGTGGTAGTAAAAAAAAAAAAGAGAGAAATATGGTCTTGTTCTTGGGGATCCTAAACAAAATCTATGAATAAACAATTTGAAAACAATGCATCTAACCAAATGGTAGCATTTATGGTAGATATTATAAAGTATCTCTTAATCATTCAGAGAAAGAGACATGGCAAGGAAATCTTCCCAAAAGATAAGAAAAGAATAGAGAAGAATAAATTCAGGACATACAGAGATATTTCTAAATATATATATTTTTGTGAGTCTTACTTTAACAGGAAATAAGTAGTGTCACTATATTCAAAATTGAAGTAAAAATAAAAATAGTTGAAAATAGAATCATTGATGGGATCCATAATACATCAATATTGAAAAATAAAGAGAGCTATTTGAAATTATATCATATTTATGTTTTATACATCAAATGTACATTAATTAGTAAAATAAACATGAAAATTTCAATTTACAAATGCCCATGGGGAGAAGAAAATGATCAAGCCTCAACACTTCAAATTTCTCCTCCATTTTACTTCGCATACATCCTGCATTTACTAAAACACAAGGTATGACTGCTCGTAATAAAATGTATGTCAATAAAGAGCATCCCCAGCACCAGAGATTCCCCCAAACTCTTAAGCATCAGCTATGAGAAAAAAGCAATTGAACAGACTTCATACTCCGCCCATCATGAGTCTCTGAGGTAAACTCTGAGGGTTTGGTAAAATGATAAAAATCTCCTCCCCAGTGGAAAGTCTAGTTGACTACAATAGCTATAGACACTGGAGCTCTAATCATTATTTAGCATGTCTTATGAAAACGTCCAAAGTCATTGGAAAAATTTTTGGCTTTTTTCTCACTTAAGTGGCACACGAGGAGGTGAAAACCTGCAAAAGCCACTGAACATGGTCCTTATTAACCAACATTAACTGCCTGCCCTGGGAATTGAGTCTGGGTTCTCAAAAGAATAATAAAAAGTAAATTTCATCACACAGGGATTTTTTTTTTTTTGGTTGGATTTATAAGTATAGGAAGGAGATTAAAAAAAATGGCCTTAAAGGCCACTAATGTCCTACAGAGAAGGCTTGCTTCCCAGGATTCAAATCTATTGCAAGAATTACCTGTGTTTTTCAGAGACAGCTTTCTTTTGATCTCTATAAACTGGCAGTTTTTCCTTATGCTCCCATTACACACCAACCTTTTATTGGAACTCCAATTAGTTTCATTGTTTATCTAAATGAATAAAAATCTGCCACTCCATTGCAGATACATCACACAAAGTATTCATGTTATTTTGATAATTGGTACATGTGATTTTTCAATATTTATGTGCAATGTATTAAGGAAATTTAGACAAGATTATTAGCAGATACATTCTGATGGGTTCCCTGTGGTGTCAGTTCACTGATGAAATATCTATTTGGCATGTAATATAATAACAAATATCTTATCTGGTTGGAATTATCAGACTTTAAAAATAGACCACCAGAATGAGCACTCGGTAATGTATGGAATTGTTGAATCACTATATCATATGCGTGAAACTTACATAACACTATATGTTAACTAACTATAATTAAAATAAAAGCTTAAAAAAATAGACTACCAAAATAATTGCTTCTACTCTTGACTCATCATCAGCTACTTTATTGCTAATACAGTTAATTATTTAAGCCAAAAATTTTATGAAATGGTGAACTAGCCCGTATCGTTCTCAACTTGGTTGTTTGTGATCATCATATACGGGAATCAAACCTTTCCAGACCAAACTTCAGCAGTCTAGGTAATGTCTAGAAATTGGCTTAATAAATGTATATGTTGGTCCGCAATTCCCTTTCACGGTCCTTTTCTACCATTTGGTTCCATTTACCATCTAATTCCCAATTCTGATATTTAATAGAAATTAATGAATAATATTTTAGACATGAGTGATTAGAAATATATAAAGTAAAGGACAGGTTAACTCTACTGAATAGCTTTGAGTCCTGTGTTTTTATCTTATCCTTCCTAGAAAGACCTTCACATTCTAGATCTCAACACAGGAAAATGTTTGTTCTTTTCAGAGAGTCATCAACTATCCATACTGACCTGGAACTAAATTGCTTTATTTCGTTCATAAAAACCCTAATTAAAAAAAAAAAAAAAAACTATCATTAGTTGTATCAGATATTTCAAACTCAAATGCCTATCCATACCAGGAAGCTAATTAAAATGAGTAAAGCTATGAACGGTGGGCTATTATAAACAGTACAAACATGACTCCCCCACAACTAAAAGAGGCAGCCACCATTCAGCAACAGCTTATTGTTTCCAGAGAGCATAGAGCTGGGACCAGACTAATGTTTTGGTGTTCCAAGAGAAACCAGAATTCTGGACTTTTTTTTTTTTTTATTTTTTTTTTCAACGTTTATTTATTTTTGGGACAGAGAGAGACAGAGCATGAACGGGGGAGGGGCAGAGAGAGAGGGAGACACAGAATCCGAAACAGGCTCCAGGCTCTGAGCCATCAGCCCAGAGCCTGACACGGGGCTCGAACTCACGGACCGCGAGATCATGACCTGGCTGAAGTCGGACGCTTAACCGACTGCGCCACCCAGGCGCCCCAGAATTCTGGATTTTTATGGAAAGAAACCTTACTGTTTTTAAATTCTGGCACCAATATAAACATTTTTAAAACATTATACAAGTGAAAATAAGTACATCTGCTGCCTGGATTAACCCAGTTTGGACCTCTGAATCAAATAGCAATGCACTACAATTGGAAAGAAAGGTCACATTTGACTCTTGAAAGCCATCGTAGACAATTGCCATTCCCATCTCTTTCCCTTCCAGAATGTTATGTTAATTTTATTTCTTTCACATTTCTTTTTATTTTATGCATTTTTCCATCATTAATTCAAAATGAACCATAAATTAATAGGGTTTAAGAAGAAGGAAAACGGGGGCACCTGGGTGGCTCAGTCGGTTAAGCGTCCGACTTCAGCTCAGGTCATGATCTCGGGGTCCGTGAGTTCGAGCCCCGCGTCGCACTCTGTGCCGACAGCTCAGAGCCTGGAGCCTGTTTCAGATTCTGTGTCTCCCTCTTTCTCTGACCCTCCCCTGTTCATGCTCTCTCTCTCCCTGTCTCAAAAATAAATAAACGTTAAAAAAAATAAAAAAAAAAAAAAAGAAGAAGGATAACGGTAGGAAATACTCATAGGCACAAGTGTGGTTAATTGCCTTTTCCCAGTTACCTTCTAAAACATAACGTAGGGGCGCCTGGGTGGCGCAGTCGGTTAAGCGTCCGACTTCAGCCAGGTCACGATCTCACGGTCCGTGAGTTCGAGCCCCGCGTCAGGCTCTGGGCTGATGGCTCAGAGCCTGGAGCCTGTTTCCGATTCTGTGTCTCCCTCTCTCTCTGCCCCTCCCCCGTTCATGCTCTGTCTTTCTCTGTCCCAAAAAATAAAAATAAAATAAATAAATAAATAAATAAATAAATAAATGAAACATAACGTAAACCCTCAAGGAAAGTATACATTCCTACTGGTTCTTGTTAACTGAATGGAACTAAAAAAATTAGTGTTCAATACCTACAAAATGAAAGACAATTTAAAAGCCCTAGTATATCTCATTAAAACTGGAAAACAATCAAATAAATAAATAAAACTCTTAGGAGATAAGGTGGAAAGATTCTGAATTCTTCCTATCACTCAGAACCCATATATGGACATTCACAAATCTAATCAATTGACTCAATATACAAGACACCCATATACCAATCCAGCTCTCTAAGCAGCCTTTTCTACTGTCTAAGAAGACAATAGACTATGGGAAAGAGACCCTTCTATAAATGCTCAGAAATTTGATTACAAAGAATAAGGATATTTTCCAGAAAATTCCAATTAAGGGTAAATGAAGGCATCAAAATGGAAGAATTAATAATTTGCTTGGGTCATATTGTAATTAAAAATTTTTTTTAATCCTTATTTATTTTCGAGAGAGACAGAGAGAGACAGAACATGAGTGAGGAGGTGCAGAGAGAGAGAGGGGGAGACACAGAATCCAAAGCAAGCTCCAGGCTCTGAGCTGTCAGCACAGATCCTGATGCAGGGCTCAAACCCACAAAGCGTGAGAACACGACTTGAGCCTAAGTCGGACACTTAACCAACTGAGACATCCAGGTGCCCCATAATTTTTTTATAACACATAAATTCAGACTGATTCACTAAAGTCAAACCATTCAGTTTTGGTGGGGAGTTAAGAGATACAAGAACTAAAATCATTCACTGACCAAGAGACAAAGGTGATGGTTCTTCTGTCCAGTCATTATCTGTTATAATTAAGAGAGAATATATGGGATTCTCTGGTCAGACCTGACAAAGTATAAGAACTTAGTGAAGAATTGTTGATTTATAGGAACAGAAAAATACAGACCAATAGATTTCATAAACATAGACATAATTTATTTTGGCAAATTCTTAACAAATTTAATTCAATAATCCATAAAAGAGATGACTACATCATGACCAGGTACAGTTTATCCCAGAAATGCAAGGTTTGTTCAGTATAGAAAAATAAGTGTAATTCACCATATTAACAGAACAAAAAAGAAAAAAAAAAGAAAAAGAAATTACATCTCAACAAATACAGGAGAAACATTTGATAGAGCTTTAATACTGTCTCTGTTAAGAATTCCCAGCATGCTCAGAATGGAAGAGATCTTCTTCAGCTTGGTAAAAGGTATCTCCTATGGTTTAATATTTATAATTAATAATATTGGAGACAACCTAAATGCTCATCTGTGGGGCACTCACTGAATAAATTATGGAATATCCATTCAATAAAGCACCTACTTTAATATACAGACATAAGAGGTAGAAAGTGAGAGGATATGATGTAGAATGCTACAGGCTAAATTGAAAAATGAGAAAGCAGGGTGCTACCCACTGCCCCCCCCCCCCGCCTCCGCACCTCCTGGGGAGGAGAGCTTAATCTATTACTCCCCTTTGAGTGTGAGTTGGCCATAGTGACTTGCTTCCAAAGAATAGAATATGGAAAGGGAAACATGGTAACATCACAGTAGGGAAGGAAACCTGGCAAGCACTCCCTTAATGAAGGAATCAAGGTTAACGTCATTAATGCTAAGTCATGTTGACAGGACATCCCCCCTAATGTGAAGCAATGAGAAGGGCACCTCATGTCTGTGATCTTCTCCTCCAAAACCCATAATCTCAGCCTAATCTTGTGAAAAAGACCACAAAAACCCAACTTGATGGACATTCCACAAAATATTTAACCAGTGAATCTCAAAACTGCAAGGTTATATAAAAAGTAAAAACTAAGAAAGTATCACAGATAGAGACTAAGGAGGCGTAATAACTATATGCAATGTGAGATTCTTCATGGGATCCTGGAACGGAAAAAGGACATTAGTGGAAAAACTCATGAAATTCTAATAAAGTCTGGAGTTTAGTTAATAGTAATGCAGCGATGTTGGTTTATTGCTTTTGACAAATGGACTATCATAACATAAGATTTTAACCTTAGGAGAAACTGAATGAGGGGTATTTGGGAACTCCGTACTATCCCTGCAACTCTTCTATACATAAAATGTTTTCCCAAAATGGCAATTTTTAAAAAAAAATTTTTAACGTTTTATTCATTTTTGAGACAGAGAGAGACAGAGCATGAACGGGGGAGGGGCAGAGAGAGAGGGAGACACAGAATCGGAAGCAGGCTCCAGGCTCTGAGCCATCAGCCCAGAGCCTGACGCGGGGCTCAAACTCACGGACCGGACCGCGAGATCGTGACCTGAGCTGAAGTCGGCCAGTTAACCGACTGAGCCACCCAGGCGCCCCAGCAATTATTTTTTTTTAAGTGAAGTAGAAAAGAGTGTATGCAATATATTACCTTTTGTAAGAAATAAAAATAAAAACATAAATATCTTTTTCTTATTTAAAAAAAAACAGAAAAGATACACTTAGAGGGTGAGGATAATAGTTTAGTATAGGAAATGGATAGGATTGGAGTGGAGGGGATATACATTGAGCAAGCTTTCCCTGAATATATCACTTTCTATAGTTTTGTTTTCTGAAACAGAGTATTTTACATATCTAAAATATAAAATTAAAACCAAAAGAAAAAAATATTGAATACAGATACAATTGATCCTAAAGGTGTCTTTGCTGAAGAAACAGAAGAATCCAGAATGTAGGGTATCCTGTACGACAACCGCACTGAACTTTTTAAAGGATCTGAAGTCATGAAAAGCAGAGTCGGCAGGAAAAGAGGAGTGGAAGAGAGGGGTCTTGTTCTAAGGGACACCAGGAAATATAACAATCAATCTATACTATGTGAACCCTGAATGAATCCTCAGTTAAAAGGAAAAAAATACATAGCTGTATGAAACATCTTGGAGAAATGGGGAAATTTAGTACTTGGTGTGGAGTGCATACCATACGGTGTTCCATAAGTAATGGTGAAGCTCTTGGGTGTGATGATGGTACTGTGTTTGTCTTAGGATGTCCATGTTCTTGGCAGGTGCATGTGGAAGTTTTTAGAAGTGAGGTATCACGGTGGCTGAAATCTACTTTCAGATAAATTGGCAAAAGGGAATCGTGTGCCTGTTTACAGAGAAAGATGCATCAGGCTTGGAAAGACATTAGCAGTTGATAAATCTGAGTGTGCGTTACACTGGTATTCATTACACTGTTCTTTTAACTTTGATGAGTTTATAATTTTTCAAATAAAAATTAGATTGTAAAGAGTCAACTTATTCTCTTTGCTATTCTTTCCTTCTGACAAGCACTCTCCATCAGGCTGGTTACCTTTGCAAGTCTACAGTTATTGACCCATTCAGGATTTCTATTTCTCTGATCAATTTTGCTAATTTTATTCTTGGGAGGTCATTCATATTTTCAAAATCTTTACCACCTCTACATAATAAAGAGCATATATATGGAGTGTTATAGAAGTTATGGGCATCTTGCCTAAAAATGGTTCCAGTTCCTTCCATATTTGTCATTTTGTTATTTGATTTCTCACCTGGAAGCATCTAGGCTAAATATAGAAACAGCTGTGAACAATATAAGCCAATGTTCAATGCGAATTACCATGCTAAATGACCATTAGATTTGAGAATACATGTACTAGTTCCCAGGGGAAAGTTCTGGTCTTAACCTTTTGGGGTCAATATAAGGAAAAGTGGAGTCCGGTGTCATTAACCATTAAACACACTAGTGTATTTTTCTGAGTATAGCCTCAGTTGCTCCTACACGCCTTCCTCTCTCATATATTTGAAAGAGCAGGATACAGAAAGCCTGAGCCATACAAATTGGTCTCGGGCCAAATGATACCACTGGGGGGCCTGGCAAAAGCAAAGGCCAAACACACAGAGGGGAAAGATTTCCTCAAATGCAAGAATGTTTTCCTAAGTACAGCATGGCATTTTAGGAGACTTTTTCTAATTGTGTCTCTCTCTTCTCTTTAAGTTCATTCTCTATGCTGTAAATATTGAAGAATATCTAAGTTTTAAAGAAATGGAAGACAATATATATATATATATATATTTTTTTTTTTTTCTTACTTTTCAGTCTTAACATATTAAAACCTAAAACTTGGAAATGTACTTGCCAGATATGTACTTTCAGTTCAGCCCATATCTCCATAAACAATATGAAATGAGCACTCACCCAGCATTTTTAATGTCTTTGATATGATTCCCTAAAGATCATCTCAAGATTATTCAAGAATTTAGGGAGCTGGGGAACCTGGGTGGCTCAGTCAGTTAAGCATCATGATCATCAGGTCATGATCTCACAGTTCATGAGTTTGAGCACCACATCACGCTTCACTGATCACGCAGAGCCTGCTTGGGATTCTCCCTTCCCCTTTCTCTCTGTCCCTCCCTCACCCATGCTTTTTCTCACACATAAATAAACATTAAAAAATATATCTATTTAAAAAAAGAATTTAAGAAGCTGAATTGTAATAGCAAGTGGATATTTGTCTATATTTTAGATTTTTCCTTTTTTTTAGTAGAAGAGGATGATAGTTTAAAGATTTCTAAAGGCAGAACTGGGGAATTAAAATCTCATTCTAGGACATGTAGATAAGCACAGGCTTTCTGAGTTCAAATCCGGCTTTTGCCACTTCATAGCCACATGGCATTAGGAACATCACTTTACTTCTAGGCCTTGATGACACGGTTTGTGAGATAGAGCTCCGCATCACATCAGGCTCTGCACTGATAGCGTGAAGCCTGCTTGGGATTCCTTCTGTCCTTCTCTCTCTGCCCCTGCCTTGCTCGTGTGCTCTCTGTCTCTTTCTCTCTCTTTCTCAAAATAAATAAATAAACATAAAAAAATTAAATGATAAATATTTCTCTAATGGAGTAGTTTCAGGGTAATGCCACAGGAGGAAATTTCCAAACAGCAAAATTAATAAAGTTTTTAATTGTCAACATTGAGTCCAGGGTACCAACCATCTTCCCCTTCCCCAGGATTCTGGCTGATAGAAACAAGCTAATGGGGATCAAAGTCTCAATTCCTTAGAGACAATGCCATGCCCTCCATATGTCCAGCTGTGTGACAAGCTAAATAGAATCACAGTGCTGGTGCCTGAGACCAAAGTGAAGGCCTTCAACCACTTGCCCCAAACACTCTTTGTGATCCATCTGTTGGGAGTGTTAAGTTTGTAAAGCAGATTTTGACTTACCCATTTGGGTTTTCCTATCAAAGTGAGACATGAGCAGAATGAAAAGTAGAAGAAAGAGTGATGACCTTCTGACCCGATTGTGCTTATCATGTAGAAAGAGGAAGTGGAGAAGCATCCAGATTCCCTTTGTACCCGGTCTCAAAGCAGATAAAAGTGATAGAGGAAGAACAGTATGGGGAAGGCAGAAGGGAAGGAGAACAAGAAAGAGTACCAGGGAGACCTATGTCCCATTTTTGAGGCTAAATAAAAGCACCCACCAAAAAAGAAAGAACCTTAGTCTTAGTGGATGTCACGGTCTACACCATTTTACCAACATATTAGCCACTCCTCCTTTAGAGAGACACAAGCAAGAGGAGAAAATTCTCTCCCGAACTGCCTGATTCCTAATAAAGGGGAGAGCAGAAGTCTCCTCCTAAAGAAGCATAAATATGGGAGTTTGCAAGCTTTCCTAGCCTTTGAAATGATGTATCTACATGTATGCCATTGTCATTCATGGTCAAGGAGAGTTACAATGTAAAGGACTACGGTAAATCTCTGTGGAACTTGCAGATTTTTCTTTTTTAAAGTAGGCTCCATGCCTAGCGTGGAGCCCAACGTGGTGCTTGAAGTCACATTCTTGAGATCAAGAACTCAAGTCTTGAGACCAAGACCTGAGCTGAGATCAAGAGTTGGACGCTTAACTGACTGAGCCCCCCAGGTGCCCCTAAAATTTGCAGATTTTATCATATGTCTAAGAAATTTTATCCACCAGGTTATAATTCTAAATATCAATTTTTGAATCTGTCAGCAGATCATAATCCTAAAGTAAAGGGATGCCTTGGCCTCCTTTATGCCTTGTCTATCTCAGCTATGGTCACAACCACACAAGGATCCTCTGAGACACATGAAAATGACAATGCCTAGTTGGTCCTTACAGTTGGAACCTAAGAATGTTAGTGCTGGTCACTGACACACTTAAATTACTAATCTGCCTCACTATCATAACCATCTTGCAGTATTCTGGAGGCTTCTACCTATTTAGGTTACACACTCTCTAAAGTAAAATGCTAATTTTTCCACATTATCTACATATTTCAAATGTATGGGAAAAGACTCTGATCTCAATGCCTCCATTACAGTTTGATAAACTGGGTTTTTAAAAACTGTTGCCCGTCATTACCAAATCTCTTTCTCAGCTACTGTGTCACCTGGCATTGATCTCAGTTATGACACTTGGCCTTTCAACTGCCTGGCCCATTTTTGTGTTGCCTACGGCAGCTCTCACTTCTTCATAGGCAGGCTCTTGCCTCTTCATCAATGGCCAGTTTCTGGTCTTCTTTCCCAAATGTGACCCCACAGCCTAAAGAGATAAAAATGCGGTGGCAGAGAAAGCTTGCACAGACCTGAGCTTCACATCAGACACATCAAATGGTTCAAATGTACCAGCCACTAGAAATATAATCATGTATGAAATATCTAAATATTCTGTTATAATTTCCTTGGCTCTTATTTATTTATATATATATATATATATATATATATATATATATATATACACTTTATTTATATATATATAAATATATACTTATACATTTATATATTAAATATATACATCTCTGTCATAGTTTTGTATATAATAAATGAGATAATGCACACAAATATTAAAACATCCAATGGTGCCTGCATATAGTAGGTATTCAGTCAGTGTTCATTTCCCTTCCAACAAAATGTGGGTACCGTTTTTGAAAAATTGCCAACTCTTGTCACCATGTCTGAACTTTACTCCACTGTGGCCATGTTGGTTGTTTTCTTTTCAGACAGAAAATATATTTTCAAAATTTCCACTGAAAATGGCACCTTCCAGACTCCATTGCCAGCTGGCTTACTACTAAGTTCAGCCCACAGGAGGCACTGACAGGACTGAAGAGCAAAGGAGGAAACGAGAAGCCAAGGTGTAGCTCACCTTCTCTCTCTTCTTCAGGTAGCATCTCCAGCAGCAGCCCCCTCTGGACAGGCTCTCCCTCCACGGTCCCAGCTTCCTCTTATGAGGCTGTGAGAGAAAACCTGTCCATGCCTTCCATAGTTCCTGGCAGCTTGCCAGCAATCTTTGGCATTCCCTGATTTGTAGTGGCATCACCACAGTCTTTGCCTTTATCTTCACACAATGTTCTCCTCATGTTCCTGTCTGTGTCCAAATTTCCCCTTTTAATAAGGATATCAGTCATATTGGATTAGGGACCCATACTTCTCCAGGATGACTTCATATTAATAAATTATATCTACAATGACCCTATTTGCAACTAAGACCGCATTCTGGGGTATTGGGGGTAAGGACTTCAACAAACAATTTTTTTTTTTGGAGAGACACAATTCAACCCATAGTATAGGCTTAGGTGCACGTGGGAGAACATAATTTTTTTTTAAGTTTGCTGCAAAATCTAGACACTTCCTTGAATATAATATTTATATTATAAAAATAGAAAATCTGCAAGCACCTTCCTTTCTTTGCTGATCATTTGGAAGAGAAAAGACAGAAAATTCAAATGTAATCAGGCCTTTCCTTTATTCATAACCCTAGGTACTAAGAGATTAGGGAAGATATCAGTTTATGTTTCATTTATATTATGGAACTGAATGACGTAACTGTATATAATTTATGATGGCTTTTCCAATTAGTTGGGTTCCTTAAAAAGACAGGTCACCCAGAGAGGGTCTGGAAGCATATTAATTAGAATCAAATGAGACAGATTGGCATTACATGCCACCCCTGTAAAACGCACAGTAGAATCAGAGAAAGAAGAGATTTACTATAAACAGTTACAGAAAGAAGAGACACTCCATCAGGGAGGGGGGTAGAAAACAGGACACAAATAAACTGAAACTGATGCCTTACAATCCAAGAAAGAAGCAGACCAAAATATTATTGCTTAAAACAGCCTCCTAAGTAGAAAAGACATAAAATATTACTAACACATAAATAAAGCTTAAAGGTGAATGGGAGAGAACTGAGACAAAGACCTCAAAAGCAAAGTTGTTAACAGTAAAGTATTTGAAAAGTGTGCTGCATTTGCTTGAAGCACTGACCTTCTGTTCCAGAAGGGTAAAGCAGGTTATCTACCACCTTCATTTCAAGGTTAAGCACCTATTTGTGGTATAGGTACTTGGGAAAAATAATTTTCTAGAAAAGACTGCTTAGGAAGAAGTAAAAATTTCTTGAGATTTGACCAAATTTGACCCTCAAATCTTTGAGTTTTGAATGCACATACCGGAAGGTAGGAATGATTTCATTTCCAAAGGCCTACAGTAGCTGTAGCTTTGAAAGAAGGGGAGACTTGAATTCACCTTTGGGACACATACTTTCTTTGATTTGATTTGAAAACCACCATAATAAGTGTTTCTAGTTAACAAAATGCAAAACAGAGCTCCTTTTCTGAAATGAAGGACTCTGTTATGGTCTAAGAAAGTAACCTGTTCCGTATGATGTTATGAAAGATTTGCTTTGTTGTAGGACATAATGCATCTCTAGGTCCATGTATTCTCTTGAGAAACATTTGGAACAATGATGTACAATGCAGGGATTCTTTGGAAATTATTGCTTGTTGGGGTATGGATGTGTGTTCTTGTTCAAACAGTTGATGTCAGTACTGGGAAGTACGACCCAGGAGACTAAAATCTTGTGTTCTCCTCAAACGAGTCGACAGCCGATAAGAAGAAATAAGTCTGAATTTGATGATTTGAAATTTAACCTGGGAAGTTTGTGGTCCATACGGTTTGTTCCAAGGAAAATGACTCAGATCTTGGTCAATAACAAATGTCAGATTATGCATTGTAACATGAGTGCACTGTTGGAGACTAAAGATAAGGGCAAGCTCTATGGATAAGAGATGGGTAATGAGCAGATAATACTGAAATGGAGATGACTTAGAATTAAAAAAAAAAAAACAAACTATACTTATACTGGGATTGAGAAAGTTTCTCCCCTGGAGGGCAGGGGAGTTTTAGTGTGCAGAGGGCTGGCACTGGTCAGGGCACAAATATACTGAGGTCTTCCCAGAGTGGCAGTGAAAGAAATAGTTCTTGGTGATATACACTTAAGGAGTCATGCCCAGTGTTGGACCCAGTGTAAAATGGCTTTGTATTCGGTACTACCTTGTTAGCCTTAAGTTTTAAGGAACAATTTGTTAACTGTTACAATCTGGTCTCATCTGTGTTATGCCAAATTAGGAGCAGGACCTACGTCCATGTTTGGAACCAGGTAGCGAAAAGAAGAGCATCCTTATTCCTCCTCCTAAGTGATGAATATCTACAACAGCATCTTCCCAAGGAAGGACAGTTTTTTCCAGAACCGCAAAATATGCCGGGCAGCAAAGCAAACAGGAGGTTCTACTGGGTGAATACCAGAGTAAACCCAGACATGGAAATAATTTTTTTGGAGAGTAATGGAGAAGTTCAGTCTTCTGATTTCTGGAGATAAAGGCTACTTAAGGAACGTGGGAGTTTAGGGGTTAAGGTCCCAGTATTACTCATAAGGTAATCCTTCCCCGAAAAACAATTATTTCAGTTGGGTGCACTTGGAAATTTCTAGGCTTTGTATTCTGTTTTCTGTACAGTGTTATTTGATTCATCTTTGAAAAAGATGCTAATGTATGCTGTTTTATAAAAACAACAACAACAACATGTTTTTTAGAAGGAAAGGTAACAGCACATTCATCTTTCCTTTGCACTCGAAAAGATAAAATATCTGAGTAATTTAAAAAAAATTAATTCGGGGCGCCTGGGTGGCGCAGTCGGTTAAGCGTCCGACTTCAGCCGGGTCACGATCTCGCGGTCCGTGAGTTCGAGCCCCGCGTCAGGCTCTGGGCTGATGGCTCAGAGCCTGGAGCCTGCTTCCGATTCTGTGTCTCCCTCTCTCTCTGCCCCTCCCCGTTCATGCTCTGTCTCTCTCTGTCCCAAAAATAAATAAAACGTTGAAAAAAAAATTAAAAAAAAAATTAATTCATTTAAGCTAATAGTTTTCTTTTTTCCCCTTCCCAACCACTCTCACTCCCACACTTTAAAGTTTTAACCAGTCCTGGAAAATGGTAGAAAATGCTGAGTTTCACCTCCTCTCTCTGCCCACTCTTTGATAAGCTTGTTAATGAGTAATGAAATAACCAAAAGGTGAGGAGAAGAAGAAAAAAGAAGAGAGGTTAAGGGGTCAGAATAATCAACACACTAATTAATCTCATCTGACTAATCCTTGACTCACAGAGAAACATGAGAAATGTCCCCAAATATTAACATCATTCTGACTAGATAGACTATTGATATCCTCACAAGGGAAAGAGGCAAAAAAAAAAAAAAAAAAACAAAAAAACAAAACAAAAAAAAAAACCTTTGCTGTAATTATCTAGTGGGAAGAATTCAGCAAATATATTTCAGGCATAAAAGGTGAAAAGAGTTTAAATCTCTTTCAGGTATCTTCTAGCAGTAACATAGATGGCAATACATTTGGAAAGGGCAGGTAAAGGGTCATTTTGTCCATCTTTCTGTCTCCTGACAGAGCAACACTTGTATTTTCAGGCTCATGATTGCAAGTCTACCAAAAATAAGAGGCTATTTTTCTTGCAAAATACAGATGGGTCCCACATTTTTTTCCAATAAATATGTTCTATGAGATGTGCATAAATCAAATATTTTTTAAAAAATGTATTCTATCTTGTCTAAAGAAATTGTGTGATATTTTTTGTAAAAGTAAATGTCATTTTAGGATGATTGCCTTATGGTATTTTTTTGAAATTGAGGCATATCTATGGTTTAATAAATAAGTTAATGTAAAAAAATTTTTTTCTACCTATGCCCCTCAAAAAAAAGGCTAATTAGAAATTTGTGGACTAACACCTTTGTGGTATTTACTAATAGGATAGTTTGCCATCCTGAACAGAAAATTTCAGCCTCCCTCAATTACTAGTGCATCCCATGCTTTACTAAAGAAAATGCTTTATTTGATTTAAATGCTCCTCCTGTCTATGGCCACGGCTAATTAGTGGCAGGATTAGGTTTCGAGCTTGCCCTTGGTTCCAACATTCTGTCAATGGTACTATGTTGTCTTGCAATACTGATCTGTTTTGAACCCTGGGGTCTGAGCACTCCCTGGATCCAAACATTCCCCAAACTCTCCACACCTTCTTTTTCTACTTTCTATCCTGGTTCTCCATATCCTCCCAATCTGTGTCCATGATGCAGCCCAACAAATTCCCCTCAAAGGTAACCTTCAAGAAAATTAGTTAAGATTATACTAAAAAGAATACCAGTGACCAATCCTAATGTCTTATTTCTTGAGGAAATCATTATAATGCCCTTTAAGACTCATAGGTCCAGGTGTTTACAGGAAATAACACTCATCAGTCCCAAAGGCCAGCTACCCTAGGAAGGAAAAATTTCTTTAAGAAAAACTCAAAATTAACTCAAAAATGGATATAATACGGAAATGACAAAATTTTTTTTTATTTTTTATGCCTTTTGTTGGTTTGCATTTTCCTAGACCATGTAGAGAAATTCAGATTAAATTATGTTCACCCACTAAGAGCTGACCTGATTAGTTCATGTACTGCAGAAAGAAATTATTGTATTTAAATGAGTGAAAACCTTCTATGGCTAACCGTACTTCCTTCATGGGGGGGGGGGGGGAAGGAAAGACAGAGGGGAGGGAAAAACACTGATAGATGACACCAAATAGACATCTCAGAATTTATAGGGACTTTACATTAAAAAGTGGGAGATTATAAACAGCTTTACAAAGAAACTTCATTAGTAAACTTCCATTGCATTTAAAGTTTCTATGTAGCCTTAAATGTCTCAGAGAATTAAAAAAAAAAAAAAAAAAGATAGCAAGATGGGGTGTAAGTACCTGGTCCAATGTAACATTCCCTTTGTCTAAAGAGAACTAGATGCTCCAGTTCTTTTATGGTAAACATAGTCAATTTCCTCAATCAAGAACCCACATTATTTCCTCTGTTAAAGAAGAATGGAAGAGGGAGGGGTGCCTGGGTGGCTCAGTCGGTTAAGCATCCGACTTCGTCTCAGGTCACGATCTCACGGGTTTCCGGATTTGAGCCCGCGTCGGGCTCTGTGCTGACAGCTCAGAGCCTGGAGCCTGCTTCGGATTCATGTCTCTCTCTCTCTCTCTCTCTCTCTCTCTCTCTCTCTCTCTGTCACTCTCAAAAATAATTAAACTTAAAAAAAAAACAGGACTGGGGGAGCAGAAGGGAATGAAATAACATTTGTCATACTAGTTCCTCTCTGATGCTTTCTGGGACCTATTTGTCTCTTGCTTATTATGTGGTCTAGATAGAAGATACAGTCTCTGAAAGCCGTCCTGCAGCCTTGGGGAACAGTGAGGAGACCTGTTCCATGGGATCTCACAAAGAGAACAGCTTCCCCCTCAGAATCAGGCATGGCTCCCTATGGCTGCTCAACCTTAGAAACTTGTGGAGTGTCCGCGGTCTGGGGAACTACCAAGGTAATTTTTCCCTGGGTAAAACTCAGAGAGGAGTTGTTCTTCACATGCTATTGATCACAGATGGAAATAGATCTTCTTTAACTGGGTACGCTGCCCTTTAAAGTCTCCCACTTCAATGTAACGGGACAGATAGAATATTTTTCCATGTTCATGGGAAGAAGTTTTTCCGATGCCTCCCAGGTACTCTTTTCTTACAGAAAGCAAAATTCAGATTTCCTTTGGGTGCAACAGATATCAAGAAATAAAAAGGAGTCGTCTCACATGCAGTGCAAAATGACATTCAAATAAATCGGATGTCAGAAATCACCCATGGCAGAAATAATCTTCCTTTTCGAAATATTTTGGCACCTGACACAAGAGTAAAAGAATTGCACAGACAACCAGAAAAAAAAAATTTTTACACAAAAATTAATCTTATGGGGATGAGCACTGGGTGTTGTAGGTAAGCGATGAAACATGGGAATCCCCCCAAAAAACCAAGAGCACACTTTACACACTGTACGTTAGCCAATTTGACAATAAATTATATTTAAAAAATAATAATTGGGGCGCCTGGGTGGCTCAGTCGGTTAAGTGTCCGACTTCGGCTCAGGTCATGATCTCACAGTCCATGAGTTCGAGCCCCGCGTCGGCTCTGTGCTGACAGCTCAGAGCCTGGAGCCTGCTTCAGATTCTGTGTCTTCCCCTCTCTCTGACCCTCCCCCGTTCATGCTCTGTCTCTGTCTGTCTCAAAAATAAATAAACATTTAAAAAAATTTAAAAAAATAATAATCTATCCTTACAGGCTTGCCCTGAAAATATAGATTGTGCGCTGCCTGTTCAAACACCATCTTTGGAAAATATGCTTAACAAAGCAAGAAATAATAATCAGACTTTTAACAACAAATTGTAGCTGCTTTGAGTGCCTATGTAATACAGATTGTGATTAAGTTGAACAAATCAGATACAAAAGGATTCAGACCATTATGAATGCTTTCTGGTTGAAATAGGTAAGTTTTGAATCTCCTAAATAGAAATAGATTCCCTTACGCCCTAATTCAAGTGGGTTCTGATTTAATTTTATTAGGCATAAATCCCAATATAGAATTTCGGTGGGCTATAATCATTTTTATTTTAAATGCCATTAGTTCCTTTTGAAACTTTCCCAATGCTTCTTCCAAAGATAATGAAATTCTCCAAACAAGTTGGAAAGTGAGGTGTGGAAGCCGAGTAAGGGAAAACACGTGCCTCATTCTTTGAAAAGTTGCATTTTTCTACGTCCGCAAATACTAAAACAGAGAGCTTGAGAGCTGAACTTCATATAGTACACCTGTGTGAAATATTAATGAGACAAGTTCCCAACCTGTAACTCTTCGATGAAAGTTACCTAGGTAGGGAAATTGGCTCAGGAACATCTAATATGTTGGTTGAAATGTTAGAGGTGATGTTGAAGTTTGTAGCCTGTCAGTGCTAGTTCACTCGCCACAGCAGCTTTACATCTTTTTCTGGATTTTTCTTGATAGCTGGACACCAAAAATAATTTTAGCAGATAGAGTTCCCTAAATTACACATCTGGTGTCACTATATGCTTCCTGGTCATTCTTCTAAGATGAGAGAACTCTTTGTCCTCTAGATGATCTTACCTTTGGCAGAAAAAAAAAAAAGCCATGAGCAAAATGTTCAAAAGTTTCTTCTGATTCTTTAGTGTTTATTCCGACTGGAGGACAACCAGAGCCCTGGGTTACTATGTGACCCATTGCTATGGATACTAATGTGGATTCAAAACTTCCATACTGAATATAAAAAAAAAAAAAAAAGGATACTAATGTGAATTTTAAAAAACACCATAGCACAAAGGAGAAAGCATAATCCTGCCCAGAGAGATTTTAGAAGACTTCACTAAAGCGTTGACATTTGAGCTCTGAGGCACACATAGGAATTTTCCAAGTGGGGGGGGGGGAAGGGAAAGAATTGCAAATTTGAGGAGTAGCATGTGTAAAAGCATGTGGTCCTACAAGGGTCTAGTGTACACAGGAAACGACAAGCTTTTTATACCAACTATGGAATCAAATACATGAGGGGAAACGATGGGAAGGAGTTGGCATAATTACAAGCCAATGCAAATTATTTTCCAAAGAAGAGCATTATGAAAATCCTCATTTTTAAAAGGTGATTCTGCATATGCCTGGCTCCACCCTGACTTATAACCTTGCTCAGAATGGCACAAAATGTATGTTGCAGGAACCTGCCACACAAAATTGTCAGTGCACACTTTCTGAGCAGAGAAACTGTGTGTGCCTTAGTGAGAAAGGAATAGGAAAGAAAATTTTGGAAAGGAAACGAGGAGATAAAACAAGTCATACATCCACAAGATGATAGATACCATTATACAAAAAATTTAGGTAGAGGAAGAAATATTATTCCCTGAGATTAGCATTGGACGGACTAAACCAAGCCCATTAAACTATGTCTGTGCAAAGGGAATGAACACAACAGCAGGTATTGGAAAAGGGAGGGTTAAGAATATAAGTGACTATTTTCTTCTGTATGTTGGGCCTAAACACAAAGGCTATTGGCTGCTTTTTCCCATGTTTGGGGGGCTGCTATAAAACCATACAGGACATGTAATAGACCCTAACAAAATTTTTAAGGCTACTTTAGCCATTCACTCAGTTGGGCCAGCCATTGGATAATTTCTCTGCCGGTGGGAAATTGTCATATTAAAAAGAATATCATGGGAAGCCTTTAGAAAAGGGAATAGTAGGGCCGGGATTGTTTCTTAGACTACACACACTGCTGACAAGGTAAAGAAAGGCCTAGAGTGGAGAGAACCACTAGCCTCTATGATGCATAAAGAGTGAACGAAAACTAGCGTGACTTCAGTGATGGTTTATACGAGGAATAAAGTCACGAACGAGCAATTAATAGCTGATTGCTACTAGCTGATTGCTAGTTTGTGCAGAGCCAATGAGAATGGAAAAGTGAGCTAGCAACAGCCCGTTCAGGCTACTCCATCAGTTTGAACCATATCTCTCAGTGTACCTGCCAGGATGTGGTGTAGCTTACGAGAGGACAGAGAAGTTAAGTTAGTCTGGTCGGAAGGAGATTTAATTGTGCAATTTTGCAGGAAATGTTTGGAGAGGAAGGAAAGCAGAGCATTATTTTTATGGAAAGAGAGGTGGATTTCAAATATCCCTTGAAAAGTCAGCACCTGTTCTGGGATAAATAATTATAGGCATAATAGAATGCCATTTAGAAAGTCATCATATGAAAAGAAAAAAATGAACTCAGATGTATCATTCTCCTGTGGTTACAGAAAGTACTTGAGGAAACATCACATCGGCTTGGCCATTAGCCTTTCAATTTCTTTCTTGGCTGGTCGTGATTAATAATTGTAGCACAAATCAAAATCATTAAGGACTTCTAAAATCATCTATTAAAGCTCATGCCTTATATACACATATATTCTTTAGATATTCCTTGAACATCAAAAATTCTAAATCTAGTATTTTTAAATGTCCCAAAATAAAACTAGCTATTTAAAGATACCCTGTGATAGATGTTTGGTGAAAGAAGAATCCTTTGGTAACATGAATAATTCCCCCATATTTATAGGTTAGTCACTTTGAATTTTCATGTACTGAATTATGCTTTCTTAAAGGGAGTATATCCTGACTAGCAACGATTTTATGTTACAAAGTGTATATCTTATACTTATTTCGGATTTCAGTGCAAAATGAATGCAAATATTATTCCAATCACCTTTATACTATAAATATGCCAAAATATCTTAGCCAATGAAAAACTCCCCACTGCTAAATACATGTTTTCATGAAAAACAAATTAGATACATTTTCCTAAGGAGAAGAATTTAAATGCATTCTCTGAATCATGCTCCATGATTTTTTTCCCCCAAAGCAGCTTATGCTGTTCCTTACAAAGTCAATGTTTACCAGTATATTTATGTGATTTTCTTTCTTTTGTTTTCCCACTATTTCACAGAACACACAGTACTCTATAGGCATGTGTCTGAATATTTAGCCAAACTATGCCAGGAGTCCACACAATGCTTAGGACTGTTTAGTTTAACAAAGAATGTGTGGTTTCTCATGTGCTGGCACATTTGGATGAATGGCTCCAAAAACTCTATTAATGGCAGAACATACTTGTCACTTGAAATTTACAAAAGTGCAATGAGTTTAAACAAACCACCACCAACTTTATAAATATTTTTTTTAACTTGATGAAAAAAAAAACACACAAAAACAAAACCCTGATGAGTATCGGAAGCAGGAGGTTGTGCGTCAGAATTCAGGGAAACTAACAAACTCTAGGTCCGCTTCTTTGTGGTTGCCTTTTGAATTCGTCCATGTTCTGCTTCTGATGAAGAGACAACATCAGCACAAAATGTGATTTATAACCTTCCATACATGTCATTTATAAATGCTGGAACAACCAAATATTCAATCGTCAGCCAATCTGCCCATAGTTTCTATCTAATTTGTGATCTTTGCGTTGTGATGTGGGGCCATTAAATTAGGAAAACATTATTTTAAAATAAGATGATGCCTGGATTAAAATATAATAAACTAGTTTCCCTTATGTGGAAGAGAAGTGATGGGAAGTTACCTTTTTTGTGTTTGAATTTTTATGGATAACAAGAATTTCTAATATTGAAGCAGATGTTTGAACCATTCACCAGTAAACACTGTGTTGTAAATGTCAAATAAGCTATTTTACCTTCATCGAAAGGTTTGCCTCGTCATCTCTGCTTGGGTTTCTCAAACTTGAAAGAAACATCTGGGATGTTGTTAAAAACGAAAATTCTAATTCAGTTAAATCTGGGCTGGGGGTTTGAGATTCTATATTTCTGAAAAGTTCCTGAGTGATGTCATTTTTGCTGGTCCGTAAACTACACTTTGGCAACGAGGATATGGATGGTTTTCAAAATCTGGGAATCCAGTTTGTATCAGATTTCATGATGGGTGAGTTACCCTTTCTAAACTTCGTTTTACCCAATTTACTTCGTATTCTTTGCAGACTTGTAAGAATAGAGTAAGCGTAAAGACTGGATAGTGGCATGAAAATAATATAATATATATTCCAAAGGCCTGTGTTCAGGTTACAGTTCCTCGGGGCACAGGTGCAGTCTTTGTCCAGTTGCGTCAATTCTCTGAGCCATAGTTTCCTCTCGTCTAACTTGGGCTATGTCCTATCTATTTCATAAGGATGTTGGAAAAACAAGAGTTGCAGCGTTTCTAATGTATATTCCACACACACAGGGGGCAGTGTTGCTTGCGGGGCAGGGAACAAGGATGGGGAGCCTGGGTTCTTGAATCACCACTCCGTGTTCCAGATACTGTTACAAGTAGGCAGGTTGATTTTAAGAAGGAATACATGTTGACATTCTGAAATTTTGTTTCTTGATAGGTACCCATGCCTGAGTACCTCCTACAGATTCTTTGTGTGCCTTCAGGAATGTCCAAAGATGTCCATGCTCAAAGACTGCTGACCTGGATTGCCCTTCGTTAATTTATTTTCACAGGTAATACCTCCCTTACTTTCAATATGCAAATCTAAAAGCATTGCATTCATGAAGTTTTCATGATCCGTGTCCTACCCACCTCCCCACAACACAAACACAACTGGATGTGAACGTTCCTTCTTTGGAAACCTCATGTTAGGATACCCTTCAAAAGATCCTTTTTACAGGACAGGTCGGTGGTGTAGATAGGAATTTCATTTTCTTATTCCCCTATTAAATAATGAACTACACAAGAGCAAGATCTATCTTTACATTCTGTGGCCCTGAAATATTTCGCACATTGTTTAGTACATGTCAGGTACTCATATAGTGTTAAGCTCCCATTCTCAACACACATTTATTCATTGATAAATTTTACATGCATGTAGTTGCTATTGTATTAATATAGCATGCCCATAGAAAACACGTATTTTTTTTTTAAGTTTAAAGGATAAAGTTGTGCAAAATAAAAAAATAGAAATGGTAATATTTTTGCCCTAGACCCCAAATGCACTCACTGAAGTTTGGAATTCTCTGTCCTAGAGAACATAAAACAGATAAATATCAACCTCTTTGCTACATGACTATATATTCTGTGTATATTCTCTGCAATTTTTCTCCTGAGTTTAGGAAGCAGAAAGAGGGAAGTATTTGAATCGGGAGCTCTTCCTGGTTTTTGTAAAGTCAGATTTCATTGAGAAGATGGTTCTCCAGAGAAAGACAGAGGAGGAGGGTGTGGAAGGGAGAGCAGAGAGGAGAGGAGAGATTGGGGGTGGGGGGACAGAGAAAGAGAGGGTACATTGATAGATTCCTGTGTGGGAAGAAGGGTAAAGTCAGCTGAGCCCCACTCCCACCACATGTCACCTAGGTGAATGAACAGGCTTCAGGACGCTTGCATAGTGGAAACAGTGTTCCCAAATCTGGTGGAGATTCTCCTAAACCTGGGGTGGCATCAAAGCAGAGAACTTTTGGATTCAAGGGAACCAAATTGGACTCAATTGCACCTGGTGTACCACAGCCATCCTAAGATAGTTCTGGACAGTGCACACTGCCCTTCAATTCCCAAGGTTTTGATAAAAAGCAGGACGCCTGCTAATGACTGAGATGAAATTTTATGCTAGCTGGGCTGGATGGGATTGTAGAGGCAAAATGGAGACAATGTAAAAGAAGGATGTAATCACTGTTGCACCCACGAGTATATATGCCCTGATATTTATAACTGTTGTGTGTGCTATCTCGAATCACTTTTTTGCTTTCACTTTTGAGGGTGCTCCTTAATTCTTCCATTTCTTATCCACAGCCTTTAGAATAGTCCTTCATATGTATTGTGCTCTCAGTAAAAATGTTTAAGGAGTGAATTCATTTACTAGAGAATGTTATTAGTCCTACAAATTATACGTATTTTCTGTGATTTTTTTCAAACACTCAAACAACACTTCACTGTCTTTGTATCACAACTACCGACACCCAACAACCAAAAGCAGTGAAACCAAGGAGAGGTGGTAATATTCTTAGCAAAACTTAAACTAAATTAAACGAAAACTTTAACATCAAAAGTAAAAAATGATGGCAAAGCCAACTCATAGTGGCCATAAGTGGCAGGTACTATCACATAAAGGCTAAATGCCAAGTGGTTAAAGTAATTACTATACAAGTAATTACCATGGAAATAGAATCCTATTTCATAATTATAAGGCTTTTTCCCCCCTTCTAGAGAGGTTCTGATATGCTGTCCATGCTACCAAATGTCTTTGCTAATAAAAAAGCTGAATATGTCTTTCAGTTTATCATTAAGTAAAATCATCTTTGTAGGTGAGATTAACCTAAAGAAACTAATTACTATTTTAATAGGAAGTGAAGATCGTTACGGTGCACTTTGAAACTTTGAAAATAAGTTGATTATTGAATAATTGCTTTCTATGTAAAGTTTTGGTCATTCACACAGGTAACTCCAATCTAATCCAGTAATTAAATCCTTCAACATGACTTGAATCTGAATCTCCTCATTGCATCCTCTCAATATTTGCTTAATATGTTTCATTGGTCCAGAATGCTTAACACAATTAAGTCTTCCCATTTGGAATCTAGTTCTTCTGCTCTACAGAACAATAGAGCGCTACCAAGGAGTATCTTACAGAGTCAGATATCTTAAATCTCTGATAAACAGAATGACTAACTTTTATCTACTTCTATCACCTGGCAGCCATTCTAATCCTGCTTGAATATTTAATAGAAGTGAAATGGTGCAAACATACACCTTATATACATCTCCTAAAATTACCTTGAGTTTTTAAACACCCAATAAGCCGGACGTATTTTATACAAGTGTTTTATGGCCAAAAAAAAAAAAAGAAAAGAAAAGAAAGAAAGAAAGAAAGAAAGAAAGAAGAAAAAGAAAAGAAAAAAAAGAAAATGTAGCAGCCACAGATATGGAAAAGATAGATAGTAGTTGTCATACTCACACACACGAAGATAGTAGGGATAGTGAGGGCAGCTCAGGGATTGCAGAGAACAGTAGGAAAAATAGAAATGGATTTCTTCTCTTACTTTTTTCCCAGCAGCCTCCTGGGACTAACTCTGGTAGATCTGTGACTTCCTTCTCCTGTGGTTGCCCCATCTTTTTCACCACATCTTACACTATTAATGTGAAAATAGAGAGGCATGGAACAGTTATTTCTAAGAAAATATCTTTGTAACTGCTGTTTTCCAACATGCTTAGAATATTTAAATTTTTATTAAGTTATTTTTTTATAACAAAGGCATAAGAAATGAAGACAGTTAAGCCACTCTTAGGAGACGCCTAAAAACCCATAATCCTTTTCTATGTCTTACCCAGAATTGGGTGATAATTTCATTTTGTATTCTAATTTATTAGAAAAATCACATCATTTCATGCCATAGGGGCTCACTGGATCACGAAAACATTCATATTTTGAGGCTTTATTAGAAACCCAATATATAAAAGGATTGCTTATCACATGTGTTTCCTAAAGCCAGATATTGTTCAGACAATTAGATTTTGTGGGAAAATACTTTCTTATGACCTCAATCACCTTTTTTCTCCGTTGGAGCCCAGCACATTTTACCAGCAATTTCTTAACACAACATATCTATGAATCACAATGAGAAAATTTTAACCAAATATGGGGGGAAATGGTCATGTTAAGGTTAAATTGGGTCAAAAACAAGCTCCCAGAAGAGTATTGGGCTCAAGTTAATAAAGACATTTCATTCATGAACTACTTGAACATGTACTTCAGGGAGCTGTATTTTAAACAAGAGATTTAATTTCTTTGCCTTAACGGAATGTGTAAAACCAGCTCCATTCCAGTTTATGTGGTCAATGGGATTATTTTCCTAGCCAGTTCTGTGGTTAAAGGAGTTAACCACCAGTGATTGTCACTGAAAAAGATAATGTATAAATCTGCTTTATAGAGTTTAGTAATCTGCATTTCACAGCTGGGCAATTCACTCCGTCTATAGATTCCTGGAGGACTAAAACTTGAATAGTCCACAAATAAGCTTGCGTCAAATAATATGACCCAAACTATGTGAGCGATATGAAAAGTTAAATGGTTCTGGACGTTAAGTGAAAATCTCTTTTGGTACCCATATTTTACCCTAGGAATCAACCGTGACCCAATGGTGTTACCCAATTATAATGATTAAAACTACATCGTTCCCCTCATTCATTGCCTGGAAATTTTGTAAGTAGCCAGTGTATCTCTTTCAAAAATTGTACACAATTAATCATATGTTTAGAAAAATGCAGTATTTTACTTTTTTTTTTTTTTAATTTTTTTTTTCAACGTTTATTTATTTTTGGGACAGAGAGAGACAGAGCATGAACAGGGGAGGGGCAGAGAGAGAGAGGGAGACACAGAATCGGAAACAGGCTCCAGGCTCTGAGCCATCAGCCCAGAGCCCGACGCGGGGCTCGAACTCACGGACCGCGAGATCGTGACCTGGCTGAAGTCGGACGCTTAACCGACTGCGCCACCCAGGCGCCCCAGTATTTTACTCTTATTAAAGGTTCTAATGGAGTTTTGAGGAAGATATATTACACACAACCTCTAGAGAGGGCATCCTGAAAAAAATGCTTGCAATTTTCTATGATTTCATACAGAAATAACACTTTTCACATAAAACTAATACAGCATTATAAGAAATGATACTTTTTGAGGATCTAGCCATCAGTCTTGTTCACTGGCATCTTGGTACCTGCCTTCATGAACTTTTACAAAGGTACATAATACTTTAAATGTACAATTATGTGCAAAAGTGGGTGAAAAAACCCACAAAAATGCCTTAGGAATCCTGAGTATGAAAATGAGAAGGAACCAGCACAGATAAAGACAGATTCAAGGAAGAGGTCAAATTTGACCTAGGCCCGAAAAAATTGGATGGGATTTGAAGAGGTAAAGGAAATTTGGAAGAGCATTCTCATGAAGGAAAATAGATTCTCACAATTGTCTCTTACTGTCTAGAAAAAGGAAGAACCTCACCAAGAAGCCCTAACGTGCCAGGAGATATTGGGGAAATGATATTCTCTTCGCTGAGGATTTTTTTTTTTTCTTCCAGAAAAGATCTGTGTCTTTTTCATACCCTGCTTAGCAGGAAGGGGAGCCTGGATGAGTTCCATTAAAAAGAAAAGTAAAAAGACAAGCCTGTATCAAAGGCATAATCAAACCTACTGACCTCATTTGAAACAAGTGCTGAACAATGATTTACTTCCATACACGGGTTAAAATTTCCAATGAACAGGTATCAGTATACGTGTAAGCCAACAGAGAAAACACCACCACCAAATAGCATGTTGTTCAAATGCCAGCAAAAGTGAAACATGAAAACTTATTTTTAAAAAATGGCTCTTCTATTTCCGTCTTCAAACAATTTAGGTTTTTATTAATTTTATACAATTGGAATAAGACATGAAAGCCATCACGTGTTAGAAGTATAACGCAGATGTTTTAGATGTTCCTGAGCAGTTGTATATACAAGTCTCTATTGGTTAGGTCTTTTTACTATTTGAAGTAAATCCTTAAGTAAAGCGGAGAATGTCTTCTTTTTAGTTCTTAAATGCCAGTGCCTAACTTAATTTTTGTCTGTTTGAGGTTTTAGATGATGCCAATTTTTATTCACATTGAATATGACGCAGCATTCTTTTTAACCAAGAAACAAACACCAACCCTTCAGTGGGAATGAGATATAAATAAACATCTCAGGCTGAGAGCAGGGATTTGAAGGTGGAAATTTTGGTATGTTTCTAGTATGGTGAAACACCAGAATCTCCTTTCCTCTCCATTATTTTAAACCAATTACATCGATGATAAATAGTATTTGTCAAACTCTAACAACTGAAAGACACGAGGGTTTTCACAAGTCTTATTTCTATTATCTCTCTCTTAGCCAAAAGAATTACTCATTTTGCTTTTTGCAAGTGAATTAATTTGAAGATTTCAGTTGAGTACCTTACCTAAACTCCACAGATGGATGCCATATAATTGTTGCCACATCCTTGATTAGCATCAAGATACATTGCCGTGATAACTTGAAATCCTTGGCAAATTTAATGGACATTTTATACAGTGCATCTTGGCTTGAAAATGTCAAGCAAAAAAAAAAGTCAGAGCAACACAGTCTATATAAGCTCTCCGCTGAGTGTGAAGGGCTGCCTAAGACATGTAACTCTGACTGCCGGGTTTCTAATCACAAAGCTAAATGACTCGGGTGTTATCAAACTTATTTCTTCCAAGTACTCAAGTACTAAAATGACAAATCAAAGGGGTGGCTGTTAGCCTGAAGACACTTCTGTTCTATTATTTAAAGTCTGTTTTTTTTTTTTTTTGATGTCTGAGATTTCTATGTGGAAAAAATAATGAACTTTAAGAAATGTCACTTTTACTAACAGAAATTATGGCTTGAACACCTGAACATGAATATTAAATACAAAAAAGTACATTTAAATAATGTTAAGGTTGTGACACAAACTGACAAAAGCAGCAAAATTCAAAGTTAAGGATGACACTCCACCTTAACTCACCCCGTTACGAGGGGGAAAAGGGCACCCGAGGGTACAGCAGCAATCGCTATCTTGGCCTTCATTCTCCGCTGTCTGATTGTGTCAGATAGTGTTTCACCCTTCGTATTATTTAATTGGTTTTTGGCATTTGATTCCCTTTCTGTTGCTTAAGAGAATCTTTGGTGCCCATTTATAAAATGACATTTGGAAGCCGACACATATTGATACTGTACTGTTGGGGGTCACTCTTGGGAGGAATATCATTTGCATTGTTTAGAGGATTTGTGTGTCTGTGTGTCCGTGTGTATGTCTGTGTGGGGAGATAAACATTGATCAAACAATGATACAAAACAGAAGAATAATAAAGTGTAACACTTTCTGAGCGTTGACTGTGCCAAGCATTATTAATTCAAGTGTCTGTAGGCTATTCACTTCTTCAATACGTGCGCACACACACACACACACACACACACATCTACGAGGAGATGATCATTGCTATCATCATCATCATCATCATACTCATTTTACAGACGAGAAAACTGAGCGCAGTGACTTGGGTTAAGATCATACAGCTTATAGGGGCGCCTGGGTGGCTCCGTCCATTAAGCGTCCGACTTCAGCTCAGGTCATGATCTCATGGTTCGTGAGTTCGAGCTCTGCATTGGGGTCCGTACTGACAGCTCAGAGCCTGGAACCTGCTTCAAATTCTCCCTCTCTCATTGCCCCTCCCCCATTCATGCTCTCTCTCTCTCTCTCTCTCTCTCTCTCTCTCTTTCAGAAATAAATAACATTAAAAAAATTAAAAAAAAAATCATACAGCTTACAACTGCCAGAGTCAAGATTCACACCTGGACTCCAAACAGTCAAGTTGTTAAAACCATGGTCAACAAAACTAAAAGTAACCATGACGGTCACCAGTATTTCAACCAGCATGGTCTACAGCAACTAGTACAGAGTTATAGCCAATCAGATATTCTGATTGGTTCCATCAAACAAGAATTCATAATATACTAAGCACCTATGATATTCAAAATGTTGGCGTATGTGCTTTGGATAAACAGAAGGAGGCAAAAGGAACTAATATTTATAATGAACTTGTCACATGCCAGATGCTTCACTAACGAATATGCATATGATATCTCTCCTAATTGTTTCAAAATATTTCTAATATTTGTATTATACTCCTGGTTTAAAAGATGAGTAACCTGAGGCTCAAAAAGATTAACTAACTTAGGCAAGACCACACAACCTAGTGTTGCTTTTACTAGATGTGCAAACTTTTTCAAGATACCTAATGTCTCTGACTCTGGCTTTTCTTTTATCTTCCTTAATGTGGAGATTTAAAAAAACAAACAAACAAACACAAAAACTCAAACCTCATAGCATTATTGTGATTCACTCTATCTTGCACTTCCCAAGAGAATCCTACTGCTAATCTGTAAATTAAGAAATATGTGCTGGAAACCAACAATATATTTACTAAGTGTTCTTGGAATTGAAGCTTTTGAGGATAAATTAATACTGGTCACAGTATAATATATAGAATCGGTTAGTGAAAAATGATGATTAGAAGCAGCCAAATCTATCTCACTTCCATTTCTATCAATAGCCATCCAATAATAAAGCAAATGTGGCATTAAAAAATATTGTTTTATATTACTAAAAAGAGTCCTAGAGGGTATCTCAACCAAATTTTTTATTAATGTATAAACAGTTTTCCCTACAATTCTATAGCCTGCCTACAGCAAATCCAGGTTAGAATTAAGGTCCCCGACTCCCAGGTGAAGACATTTTCACTTTGTTGTTCTTTGTCAATTGTAGAAGCTATCTTTGCTTTAGAAATAGTGCACTATCGGGGCATCTGGGTGGCTCAGTCAGTTAAGCGTCTGACTTCGGCTCAGGTCATGATCTCATGGTTCGTTGGTTTGAGCCCCACATCTGGCTCTGTGCTGACAGCGTGGAGCCTGGAGCCTGCTTCGGATTCTATGTCTCCCTGTCTCTCTGCCCCTCTCTTGGTCATGCTCTGCCTCTGTCTTTCTCAAAAATAAATATTAAAAAAAAAAAGAAATACTGCACTGTCACCTGATCGTTTTCATCCACATCTATTGAGGCGAAATTGTCTGACGCTGATGACTATGGTACCAAACAATACTGTGGTGATTAAGAAATAAACACTCATCTAACTCAAAATAATTAAAGTCCTATTTAGCTCAGCAGGACATCAAATTCAGATAATGCAGGGTATATAATGTAGATACAAGTATTTCATGCATGGGCAGTTCTCACTCTTACAGACTAAAGAAGGGACATGAGGGTGTAAACTATTAGATACCATGTAAGCCATCAAGATAATAATTCCTGAATTGGTCATCGTATTTGCTGCACCCCTGAAACCAGGCTCTATGCTTCTCTGCCCTGCTCTGGGCCATGCTAGACTGACCTTGCAAACACAGTAGAAGTGTGGAGGCCTCTCTGTCTGTGCCTCTTTCCAGCAATTGTTCACTCCACCATGTTTCTCTTCTTCCGGGTGGCTCTCCTCCACGGCTCCAGGTTGTTCTGATTTCCAGGCCTCCATTTCCCTTCATGACTTTTTCCGGCCTCATTGTGGTGATGTGGATAGTATTATTTTTCATTTGTATCCAGGGCACCTCACTCTAGGTGAAATACACATGCAGATGTGTTAAAGTTGGGCATGACCACATGACCAACTTTGGCCAATAAAGAGCAACATGACTTCTGTCCCTTCTCAGCCAGCCTCTACCATGTTCTCATTACCCTCCACCACCATGGCAGGCAATGCTGTCCGCGGGAGTTGCATCATTAGCCTGGGGCCTGGAAAGAAGAACACAAGGAGGACCACTGCAACGGCTGCACAACAAACTTGTCCACAATGGGCATGTAGCACGAGCTGGAGATAAGTGGTTTGGGATTGATTTATTTGGAGCAACTTATTGCCCAAACATAATGTAGCTCAGCAGTTGCCAATTTTTAGCCTCAATCAGAATTGCCTAGCGTGCTCACTAGACCCACACATACCCATTTTCCCATTCAGTGGGTCTGGGGTAAAACCCGAGAATTCGCATTTCTAACAGGTGATACCCGAGCCGCTGGTCCAGGGAGCAGACTTTGAGAATCACTGACCTCATTCATCCCGACATAGGTGTAATGCTTTCATGCTGTTGGGCTCTCATGGCCTGTTTTGCCACCTTTTGTTTCTTTAACCACCTTTGTTTCTTTTGTTTCTTTGTCTGTTGACTCTGCATGCCCAAACCACTTTGTACGAAGTGATTTGATTCAATTCTCTTCCATTGAAAACATCAAAGTGGAAATTTTCCTTCATGCTAGGAGCATGCATAAAATTGTTCTTGATGTTGTTTGAAAACTATCAACATATGTTACCTCCTATGATCCACACAGCTACCTTGAAAGTTGATAGGGCAAATAAAACTCAGCACATGAGGAAATGGTTTCAGGCAGACTGCGACTGGCCCCTCTCTCATGGCTAATTTGTTTCAGATCTCTGATTAAATTTCGATAGTTCCTACTTAATTCTTTTTCATGATAACGTGTTATAGGCAGTGTTGGAATATGTTCTATAACTTTCCTTTTTGTTTTCCTCACAGTAATTGATTGCATTCATAATTATATTTTACCAAAATTTAATAGGAACTAGTTTTAATCTCCAGAGAGGACAAGAACCATGCTATAAGCTTTCTGAGAGATGCACAAGATAATAAATGTTCTGGGAACAGAACTAACTTGACCAATGGTGAATTCAACAAAGACTGCCAAGACACTTAGCAATGGGATTTAACCATACCTGAATTAGTTTTCACTCTCTGATCACTGCAAATCAGGCATCAGGAAAATGCAGTAGGGTATTTAACATTGAATAAGATGTTTCTATTATTGGTATAGTAATCCTGGATTTCTTCCATTAGGACCACTGATTACATATATAAATACGATAAGTAATAAACTTGAAAAGGAAGTCTTGAAGCATTTTACTGTTATGAGACAAAATATGAAGAAAGTGTATAAGCTTACTAGATTCCTTACTGTATTTTTGTTAGAATTTCAAAATCAAACACTAGTGATTATTATTATGCAAATATGAAAAATGTGTGCAAAAATACCTATTACAATGAAAAACTGGAGATAATCTATATGTTTGTTAATACTAGACTAAGTAAATTATGGTACATCTATTCAATGGATGCACATACCAATATTTAAATAAAAAATACATTGTTAAACAATATCCAAATTATGCCTCCAGTTTTAAAAATGTAGATGTGCATGGTGATGTGTGTATCTTCACAATTACAGATTAAATATTTAGAGACAATTCTAGTATATATAGCAAAATGTAAATAATGGTCATCAGGTTTGGGCAATTACAGATGACATCCATTTTCTATATTATATTTCACATATTTCTGAATTTGTACATTTTTGCATTTAACAGTTTCTGAATTTTCAGTATCAAGTAATATTATATGTATAATATTTCTATAATATTGTGTAAGAACACATTATAGTGATATTTAAAAATAAAAAAAGAGAGAGAGAAAGATGCAAATGTCACAAGGAGCTAAATTAAGAATACAAAATTAGGGGCGCCTGAGTGGCGCAGTCGGTTAAGCGTCCGACTTCAGCCAGGTCACGATCTCGCGGTCCGTGAGTTCGAGCCCCGCGTCAGGCTCTGGGCTGATGGCTCAGAGCCTGGAGCCTGTTTCCGATTCTGTGTCTCCCTCTCTCTCTGCCCCTCCCCCGTTCATGCTCTGTCTCTCTCTGTCCCAAAAATAAATACACATTGAAAAAAAAATAAAATTAAAAAAAAAAAAATACAAAATCAATTGGTGGCCCATGGTGTAAAGAGTAGCTTAGAGTAACAAAAAATTAATAATAATAACAATAATAATAATAAATAGCATAAATAATTTTAATTAAAATTTTTGAGGGATATTTTAAACTATGAAGTAATTTTCATTACAGAAATTTTGCATATATGTGAAAGCTTGAGAAAACAAAATTAAAATCATTTACAAAATTTATTTTGTTTTCAGGAGTACACTTTTAACTAATATTTTAAAATTAATCTACCAGATTAAAATATATAATTATAGATTTCACATTTTACAGGTGAATAAATGTTTTCTGTCAAGGTTGAAAAGAACATGTTGGAAAAGAAAGATCCTACCAGTGTAGTTGATCAACTAGAATTGGACATTTCAGGTTAGAAAAATATAGAATTACATCTTCAGGATGCTAGGAAGATAGGATTGGGCATTCCTTGAGTTTTCTTCATGGTATTAACAAGCTAGTAGATTTTTCCAATGTAAAAGCAAAAAAAGAACTGAGTCAATATGTAAAAATTGTTTTTTACTTAGAATTTAGATTTACTGTTTTACATAAGAAAGGCCAATCAGTGAAGGAAGTAGAGAAGTATCATTAGAAGGGACAATAGTTGGGGCATCTAGGTGGCTCAGTGGGTTAAGCTGAGCCAAGCTTAATCAACCTTAATCAATCAAGGTCAAGTCTGACTCTTGATTTCTGCTCAGGTCATGATCTCACAGATATGTATCGGTTGTGGGATCCATCCTCGGATCCGTTGTGGGAGTAAGCCCCATGTTGGGTTCTGCATTGACAGTGTGGAGCCTGCTTAGGATGCTCTCTCTCTCTCTCTCTCTCTCTCTCTCTCTCCCCCCCCCCCGCTTTCTCTTTCTCCCTCAAAAAAAAAAAAAAAAAAAGGATGACAGTAAAACAGTGAGTAGAGAACTTATAATGAAGACTCTGACTTTTACATATTTTCTTGTATATAATAAGTCCCCTTCTAGGGTGATCTGGGAAGCAACTGGCTTGTTCCTACAGAAGGATTATCAGTGGTGGACACAGCTGTGCAGCTCTGGCACACAGTGGTTTATTTTTCCCAGCTTTGCCAGCTCTCTGACCTCCCTCACCCCACAGTTGTTGCTTAGAGTCCTCTAATCCTCCTCGGAGAACACGTGATTTAAGCCTGGAGCCTGCCTCTCCCACCCGGGCCCCCATGGCTAACCCGCCATCACAGGCAGTAAGAGAGTTTTCTCTCTGCTGTTTTTTAAGCAACATTTGGGGGGAGCTTCTGTGATCTCCACTTGTGCAAAACCCATGTCTCTTGCTGCCTTTTGAAATCTTGGCTTTCATTATGACTAATGCAGGCTAATGTCATGTTGGAGAAAATACCTGATGCCCAAGTCAGGAAGAAAAAATATTGGTTTCGGGACCCTACAACATTTATCTAGATGTCAGGTATTGGCATGAGATTAAAGAGTACAATTCAAAACCAACAATGAGTAACAAAATAATGTTTTAACCACACAAGGACTAAATTGTGAGGAATTTCATAATTCTGGTGTTTATTTATCTAACAAGAAACTAATAATTCAATTAGCTAGGTTAAAGCTAGATTTTTCTACCTTGAAAAGCACTAGATTTTTTTTATCAAAAAAAGAAAATTAGGGGAGCCTGGGAGGCTCAGTCGGTTGAGCGTCCGACTTCGGCTCAGGTCATGATCTCACGGCTCATGAATTTGAGCCGCCTCGGGCTCTGTGCTGACGGCTCAGAGCCTGGAGCCTGCTTTGGATTCTGTGTCTCCCTCCCTCTCTGCCCCTAAGCCACTTGCATTCTGTCTCTGTCTCTCTCAAAAATAAATAAACATTAAAAAAAATTTTTTTAAAAAGAAAATTTTTTCGGTTGATGAATTTCTTTCATCAAACAAGTGGAAAACATTTGGTTTTGATTATTTTACCCACTCATTCACTCATTTGGTCAACAAATATTTATTGACCACGGGTATGTGTCAGCAACATTCTTTCTAGGTGCTTGGGATACAACAATTAATAAAAGAGGCCAAACCCAAAACTAACATACAAAGAACCTTGACCGCATTAAATTCAAATTCTAGCAGCGCAGACGGATGATAAACACTAGATGAACTAAATAGGTTAGGCAACAGTGTATGCTATGGACAAAAAGCAAGTTAAAGAGGATTGGAAAAGTTGCCAATTTAAATAGCTGGTCATGGTAGCTCTTATTGAGGAACCGGTATTTGAGCAATTACTTTAAAAAAGTGAGGAAGTTATCCATGTGCGATTTTGGAGAAAGACAATTTCATTAACAGAGAACATGAATCAAGGAGGTCAGTGTAACTGGATAAAGGAGAGTAAGGGACAGAAGGTGGGAAATGAAATGGAATGAAGATATCAGGGTGTGTAGGACCTTACTGAACATTGTGAAGACGGCTTCTTTCTCTAAAATGGCGAGCCACGTGAGGGTTCTGAATATAGCAGTAATTGGCCAAACTTGTTTCATAAGGTTTTTTTCAGCTGTGAAATCCTTTTTGGGGTTAGAATATGGGTGGAAACATGGAATTCCTTTTGTGGAGGGGAGTACGGGTGGAAACATGGAAATCAGTTGTGATACTTGCGATAATTTGGATGAAAAACAATGGGTACCCTACCACCAAGGGTGACGTGGTTTAAGATATTTTTGCTGAATGAAAAAAAAAAAATGTTTGCTCTATTTTTCAAGTCAGCTTTAAAGCAAGATCGCCAATTAGAAATTTTATAATTGTGCTCCTCAGAGCAGGGAAAGTTGGTGATTTAGGCCAAGTTGTGAACTATACATGCATCTTGGTTTGGGGGTTCTGAAATGCCTCATTTTGCCCCAAATCTCTAATTGTTTGCCATGGTGACATAGGGACTATGAATATGCTCAGCACCTGGGTAGGAAGACAGGAACTTACTAACAATTGAAATCCTATCAGTACACTTCATAATGTTCAAATCGTATAGGCACGGTCTTCCAAATCAGAAATCTGAGAAAGTGATACAGGCCTATCCACTTTGGCGACAAGGAAGTAACTGGGCAGAAATGCCCACCCCAGTCTCTAGCTGGGGCTGCTGATGGGCACCTCAGAGAGATCCTGCCTGGTGGTGCGTAACTGAGACTAGACACAGGAGGTGAGGTGGTTGGGATCTGAACTAAGGCCAAAAGGTTATTGCAACCCAGAGTTCTCCAGTCTATCCCATCAAATAGAGGTTGCTGGAGACATTAATGGTTGTTTTGCAAAAGAAGAATCTTTGGGAAGTGGGACCATCAAGAAAGTTAAACACACAGATTGCCATCCAAAATTGTCAGAATATGCTTTAATATGCCCATTTTTGTCACAGATCTACAGGAGTGTTATGTAATATGCTCAGTTTCCCAATGTTATTTGAGAACTGCTCCACAGTAAAATTCTTTTCATTCTTATTTGTATCTTTTGCCATCCTAGCACCTAGCACAGTGCTTTGACTAGAAAATTTTAAAAAAATAAATAAAAACTCTTTCTAATTTTCCAAACAACTTCTTGTCTAATGAAGAGTACAAAAGTGCATGGCTTTACCTTAATATACAAAAGAGCAGAGAAAAATAGTATCCTCAAATAAAAAGGAGAACCACACGGTATGGCTCTAATTATTCTGTTTTCTTTTTCTTTACAGATTCTGGATTATGCAACATACAAAATTGCTCTTAGCAGTTAGCCCATGAATACTAAATACATACATACACATACACACACACATTCTTAGAATTATAATGTACCTTTTAGAAATGTGATTTTAACTTCAAGGCTTCCCATATACATTATGATTGCTTCAATAGATCCTTCTTCTAAATAATAGGTAATTGAAAAATGAAAATTAGCATGCTCATTCTCTGTCATCCACTATGAAAGGTAAATTGAGAAATAATTTAACCCAGTGTGTGCTAAGTCAAAATCAAATATTTTTTGGTCTCCTTCTACCAAGTATAGAATGAAAACGGAATGTAATATATATGATATTAACCTATTTTTATAATACATTTGCAAAGTGACCTGAAATTTATACATTTTTTGCCCATTAAGTAATATTGTTTCAAATAGCTATAGATATCATTAAAAATCTTTCATCCAGTTGTTTAGAAGTTTCTCTATGCCAGTAATTCTATTCTTCAACAACAGACATGTGGGCTTGCCATTGTAACTAATGAGTTTCTATCTGTCATGAGTGTTAAGTCTGGTACAGACACATGCATGTAATACACACACATGCACACACACACACACACACACACACACACACCATAAAGGTAGGCTTTTCTTCCTGAATATACTGTTCTCCACTATGAAGACCAAAATGAATAATAGGAAATCTTCTCCTTTGTATAAAATAACAGCATAGGTGTTTCTTTGAATAAAATAAGATCAAACTAGTTCCACCTATTATTCCATGGTCATTCCAGAAGAAATTCCTTTTTACTATGTAATTAAAAACAAATTCTTTGGAAAAAAAAATTTAAGTAATAATGTCTACCAAAAACCTGCCTTCTATGAAGAAAAATAACTTGTAAGTTTTTGAAATTTTAGCCAGCCAACTGGTCAATACACTTGATCACAAAAAAGTAAATGTGACTAAACCCAGGAAGGGTCTTGGAAAACACTCTTTTGAGAGATTAATCCTCCCACAATGGAGTGAGAGCATCTCCCTCTAATACACAGGATGGTATATTATTACATTAATAGGAGAAATACTCAGATAGATTAGAATGTGCATAAAGAAAAAGTCATGACTATTTTGATGTTGGGTGACTTTTTTTTTAGTACAGTTGACAGCATTTAGTACATTGTGGGTTCAGCTTATGGAATTTAAGAACTTTATGATTCACCAATAACTTTATAATTCCCCAAGCCCCTTAAAGCTAAAATGTAATGAGAAGAATAGAATATGAAGGCCTTTGTTTTCTTTTCTTCTGATTTTGAACAAACACACTTTGGAGGAATAGTGATGTCCTTTTGGTAAATCAGAATGTCAGCTGAGTATTAAAAAAATAATAATAATAAAAACTCCTGGACTTTCACTGAAAGGTTAAAATGGTTTAAGTAAATTTAGTCAAAGTAAATGACATCTAGTGAGGAATATAAGAAAACTATATTTATTTATGAATGCGTTCACTGAAATTCTAAACAAGTAATTTACCCAGCTATAATTTCAAGAGATTTTGATGTGATTCGGACCAAAAAAAAATCAAAAATTTAAATGGTAAATATGTGATGGGTGGACAAAAGAATACAGGTTGATAAAAAGATTAATCTACAGTCGCAGGCATCTTAATGTTACAATCCATGGTTATGAGTAATCATTTGGAAACAAAAACTCCTCTAAGTGGCTGTTGTCCTTTTCCTGCCCTCACAGTACCTAACCAGCTGTAGCTGACATCAGCCTAGGAAGAAGCCATGTTTCTGCAAATCAGAGGCTGTGAAAAGAGACATACATTGTCCATCCAATCAAACAGATTCTGATGGAGTACGGAAACACAAGCCTATTACCTAAGACTAGAGGTTAGTTTTGTCCTGGGTGTAAAGAATTATTTTATTTAGCATATCCTTAAATGTAACCAAATAGAAGTGAAATTAATATGAGATACAAAGAGAAAAAATAACAAGGTGAGCAGGTTATTTTGAATTAACACTGAATGCACCCAAAGCAGCTGTTTCCAAATAAGCCTGACATCAGAGTTTGCCAAGATTAATCAGTGGTCATGGATATCCATGCCATAGACAAAGGAAATCTGATCTGGTATAGGACAGATAACATTTTTCCTTATTATAAGTTTGAATTTCTTGGTTATAGATCCACATTCTTTAATCCTAACCAAAAGACCCTTTGCTTTTATACATTATTTTTAATAATACTCAAGTTCAGATGGTCAGGATACTTGGGACTTTCTTTGTGTTGTAAAAAAAAAAGGATTGTTCTATCACACTTTTGTGCAGTCAGGTACTAACACCAGACTCACTCCCCTTCATTCCTTAAACGTGTGACAGTCTCACTGTTACTTTCCCCAACATTACTTTCACGGGACTGAGTAATGTCAGTATCCACACTCATGGCTTTGTCAACACTCAGTTCCTTCACTCCTTGACTTTGTCTCTTTCAATAGTCTTGTCTTTCAGCCTACTCCAGCGACCCAGACTCATAGGCATACCATAGATAAGAGGTTGACAAATTATGCCCATGGGCCAGCCACTTGTTTTTCTTGTAATAGACTCTTTTTCGAGCAGTTTTAGGTGCGCAGAAAAATTGAGCAAATGGTACAGAGTTTTCCATATATACACCTCCTGTCCCCACACATGTACAACCACTTCTACTATCAACATCCATCACCAGAGTGGTATGCTTGTTACATTACAGTGAACCTACATGGACCTGCCATTATCATACAAGGTCCACAGTGTACAAGACAGTTTACTCTTGTTATTATGCATTATATGAACTTTGAAAAAAGTATAATGACATGCATCCACCATTGTAGTATTGTACAGAATAGTTTCACTGCCATGAAAGTCCTCTGGACTCTGCCTATCTATCCCTGATTCTCACCTAATCCCTGGCAACCACTTGTCTTTGTACTGTCTCCATAATGTTGTTATTTCCAGAATGTCATATAGTTGCAATCGTATAGTCTGTTGCCTTTTTAGATTGGATTTTTCACTTAGTAATATGCACTTAAGTTCCTTCTATGTATTTTTATGGTTTGAGAGCTTATTTATTTTTAGCACTGCATAATATTCCATTATTTGGATACACTACAGTTTATTTACACTGAATAATACTTAATGAAGGATATCTGTGTGCATGTTTTTATGTGAACATAAGTTTCCCACTTCTTTGTGTAAATACCAAGGAGGGTGATTGCTTGATCATAAGGGTGTGTTTAATTTTGGAAGAAACTGCCAAACTGTCTTCCAAAAATAGCTGTTACCGTTTTGTATTCCCACCAGCAATGAATGAGAGTTCTTGTTGCTTCACATTTTGCCAACATTTGGTGTTGTCAGTGTGTTGAATTTTGGCAACTAATCAGTGTGTAGTGATATCTCATTGTTATTTTAATTTGCAAATCCTATTGAAACATGATGTTGAACATCTTTTCATTAGCTTACTTTCTATCTATATATCTTCTTTGGTGACGTGTCTGTTCAAGTCTTTGGTCTATTTTTTAGTCAGATTTTTGCTTTCTTATTGTTGAGTTTTAAGAGTTCTTTATATATTAAAAACCTGAATAACAGCTTTTTATCAGAGACAGCTTTTGCAAATATTTTCTACCAGTCTATGGCTCATCCTCTCATTCTCTTGGCGTTACTTTTCAGAGTAGTTTTTATTTTTAATAAAACTCAACTTATCAGGTTTTTTTTTCATGGATCATGCCTTTGGAGTTGTATCTAAAAGGTTATTACCAAACTGCTGATCCTCCAGGTTTTCTCCTATGTTAACCTCTAGGAGTTCTACAGTTTTGCACTTTATGTTTAGATCTATGGCCCATTTTGAGCTAATTTTTTTGAATAGTGTAAGGTCTGAGTCCAGATCCATTTTTTACATGTGGATGTCCAGTTGCCTTAGTGCCATTTGTTGAAGAGACTATCTTTGTTCATTTGTATTGCCTTTGCTCCTGTCAAAGATCAGTTGACTCTATTCATGTGGGTCTATTATGGGGTTCTTTATTCTGTTCCAATGATCCATTTTTCTATTCTTTTACCAGGGCCATATTGTCTTAATTACCATAGCTTTATAGTAAGTCTTGAGGTTGGGTAGTGTCATTCTTCCAACTTTGTTCTTCTTTTTCAATATTTTCTTGGCTATTCTGGATCTTCCACCTCTCCATATAAACCTTAGAATCCATTTGTTGACACCCATAAGGTAACTTGCTGAGATTTTCATTACAATTGCATTGAATCTGAAGATCAATTTGGGAAGAAGTGACAATAATATCTTCCTACCCATGAACATGGACTATGTCTCCATTTATTTAGTTCTTTCTTGATATCTTTCATTAAAGTATTGTAGTTTTCCACTTATAGAGCTTTTACTTTTTTTAAGATTTATGTATAAGTACTCCATTTTGGGGTGTGCTAATGTAAATGATATTGTACTTTTCATTTCAAATTTTACTTGTTCGTTGCTGGCATATAGGAAAGTGATTGACTTTTGTACATTAATCTTGTATTCTGCAAACTTATACAATGTATTTTTATATAAATAAATTTTACTGGAAAACAACCATGCCCGCTAGTTTATGCAGACCTGAGACAAGGATTCAAAGGCAAGTAGTTTATTTAGAAATTTCAGAGAACACTAGTAGGTAAGTGGAAAGTGGTACAGGAAAGGAAAACCAGCCCAAAAAGGTTATATTAGTAACACAGCTGCCATTAGAATTCACTACCATGAGGAAATTTGTAGAAACAATATAGACACTCACCTCAGCATTATTCCCACCTATGGATCTAGAGCTGGAGTATTTTTATACCTACTTTCTCCAGTCATCACTGAAGGGCTCCTGAGTGGGAGGGTTGTATAATTTCCCCGCATTTCTGGCCTGGCTTATACTTGGGAAGAGTGCTTTTCCTTGGTTTTGGAAACAACCCTCAGGTATGAGGATGTGGATATTGACAGCTGAAAGTAGGTAGGAACAACTCAGAATAGTAAGATCCAAATTATGTGAATGAGACACCAATACCTCCTATTAAAAGACATGTGTTCTCCTTCTCGAAATGCTTTCTTCAGTTAGCTTTAGAAATAACACAGACTCTTGGTTTCCCTTTTATCTTCCTTGTCTCTCTTTTCAGCTTCCTTTGCTTCTTCCTCCTCATCTTTAGCCACTAAATGTTCCCTTTGATATCTGCACACACTCCCAAGATAGTCTTAGCCAGTTTCTAAATATTGATATCATCAAAATGTATAAATTTAACTTAGATCTTTTTCTTGAACTCCAGATGTATATATCAGACTATCTACTTGACATATCCACTTAATAGTCCAAAAAAAAACATCCCCAAGATTTGCCTAGGACCTGATTTCTCTAGAGTCTTCCTTATCTTAATAGTATTATTTTTTAAAATTTTAAGCCAAAACCTTGGGAGCAAGTTTAACTCTTTTCTTTTCCTCATACCCATATCCACTCCATCAGTAAATTCCAAGATCAACCTTCAAAGTATATCTAAAATACAACAACCTCTTACCATCCTCACCATTAATAATCCAGTCCCATATTTTGCCAACTAGATATTGATAACAAGCCTTCTACTGTGTGTCCTATTTTCATCCTTATCACCCTCCCCCACACACGTACACAAATACATGCTACTGTGTATATCACAGCTAGAGTGGTCTTCTAAAAACATCAGTTAGATCATATGACTCCTCTCTTCAAAACTCTTTAATGGTTTTCTCTCCCACTCATCACTTTCTCTCATCACTTACATGATCTGGTCTCAACTACCATAGTGATCTCATTAGCTACCAGATCTCTTTCACTCACAATGCTCTGGCAAAACTGGCCCTCAGTTCTCCTCAAACATACAGTCACATTCTTTAAGTCAGGACCTGTTAACTTGCTGGTCTTTCTGCCTAAAATCCTCCGCCCCAATATCAGCATAACTCATGTCCTCACTCCCTCAGGCTTCTGTGCAAATGTCTCTGTAACAATGAGGTGTGCACTGAGGAATCTACTACTAAGAAACAAACCAACACCCACCAGTATTCCACCTCTTTCAATGGTTTAATCATTCCCTGGCATATTATACATTTTGCTTGTTTATCTTTCCCCACCTGAATGTAAGTTCCATAGGTCTAGGATTTTTCCCTATTATTCACTACTCTATCTAAAATATAGTATGTCAGAAAGTTGGCACTCAATACTTGGAAAATGTATGAAGGAATAACTGCAGAATAATTGAAATGAACAATTAGCATTATGCCATGGAACATACTCAGATTACCTAATTATAAACAAATTCAGATGAAAGGAAAACGTACAATCCTGTTTGAGTTTTTTTCTTTTTTATATGTCTTTTTAGCAGAAAGCTTATTTTTATGAAATACAAGATGTCAATGTATGCAAGTATTTTATGTATTTTTCATTGAATTTTTATTTTTTACAAATAACTATACATTGTTGGGGGGGGAGCAAATGAGATGCTTTATAACCTGTCATTATTTAAGTAAAAAGTTTTTGATTAAGCTCCTAGGGTTTTAACCTTTTTCCAACTACTGCTTCATAAGTTTTCCAAATTCTGATTATTGTGATTATCACACTTTGATATGTGACACACATGTAAACCCTATTACTTGGATCAAGCCTTGCTCTTTTTTCCCTCACTTACACTACTTTGCAAACAATGTTGGCTAGAGTTAAATTAACAGAAGGCAATATGACTAAATTAAACATTAATCCTTCTTTTGTCCAATTACGCAATTTTGTGTGTGTGTGTGTTTTGCATTTGTCGTATCTGGTTCATGACTGCAGATGTGCACTCTGATATATATCATCCATGTATTCCAAGACTCCAAACCCATACTTGAACAATGTGCATTCCATCATTTCGGCCTCTCCTGGCCATTGAGTAGTCTGTATCAAATCTCAGAAATGTGCTGCCTTCCCTCATTTATTTTGATAAATAAGTTTCATATTAAAAACACTGATATATTAAAAAGTGAAGAGATACATTCCTATCTTTCTTTTTCTACCACCATGTTCTCTTATCACCCACACCAGTGTGTTTTCTTCCTCACTGCTGTTTTGCTTAAATCCAGTGTGTTCTTTTCTGTGTCTAATAAATCAACCTTAACTATGATAATCAATGAAATATCTATCACACTCTTATTTGTGCGTATTTACTTATCTTAGAATAATTCAACAATTGGGGTATTTTCAAACAGTTATTTGTGGAGCAATCTATTACTAAAGTATCCCATGAAAATAAAATTTTATTAAGTTTATTACAGAAAGTTAAAAAAGGTAAAAATTAAAGTAAAAGAAATCCATTTTTATGTAACAATTAGTGCTATAGACTGAATATTTGTATTCCCCCCAAAATTTATATTCTGAAAACTTGCTTCCAGCATCATGAGATTTGGAGGTAGGCCTTTGGGAAGTGATTAGGTCATAAGACTGAGCTCTTGTGAGTCAGATGAGTGTCCTTAAAAAGAGACCCCAGAGACATCCCACCTCCCTTCCCCCATGTGAGAACACAGGAAGGAGGCCAGCTATGAACCAGACACTGAATCTCCTTGCACCTTGATCTTGGATTTCCCAAGAACTATGAGAAATAAATTTCTGTTATTCTTATGCCACTTATTCTATGATATTCTGTTATAGCAGCCCAAATGGAATAAGTGTCCCTAATTTATCAAAAAGACAATATTTAGCAGCATATTATAAGAATGATACCTTCCCAGAATTATTGTGAGGATTAAATGATATCATGTATAAAAAAGACGTGCAGTATTAGTTCACTATAGATGTGTCACAAAAGGTGAATCTAGTGCAAGATCTATTCATAATCCAGAGTCATGTTAGTTAGGAGGCAATACAGTTTTGTTCAAAATGCCTAAGAAGTTGCATACATGGACATGTTTGAACATTATTTGATAGAGCTTAAAGAACTTAATAGAAAAGCACCTAAAATGATAAACCTTACCATTGATGCCAAGTAAATGTATTATTTTGAAAATAATTAAAATACTATAGTATAACTACTTTCTACTATACTATTCTGTAGCTACATAGTGTATTATTTTCTTTTTTTTAAGTTTAGTAGTTATTTTAAGAGAGACAGGGAGAGTGTGAGTGAGGGAGAGGCAGAGAAAGAGGGAGAATCTCAAGCAAGCTCCCCCTGTCAGGGTATGTATAGGGGCTCCAGGCCCCAACTCATGAAACCATGAGATCATGACCTGAGCTGAAATCAAGAGTCAGGTGCTTAACCAACTGAGCCATCTAGGAGCCCCATATTGTGTTATTTTCAATATTTTTTTTCTTACCAGACAAAATAAAAACACGAACAATTAAAAAAAAAAAGCTATATATCAACAAAATTTCTAAAATCAAACTACCACTCATTAAATCTTAAAAATTTCCTTTAAGGACAAGGAGTCCAAAAATAAACGCAAAGCCATATTTGATTTGTCTTCAAATTGTATTCAAATTGTCTTCAAGTAATCAAAATTATCAATGTAATATTGATCATGAAAATAATATGTAATCCACATTTCCTCTTTCCAGTAGATATCAGAAAAGAAAATTTTAAAACCCACTTTAGGATAATGATCAAGTCTTTGATATACATTTTAAATACCTTCTGTTAAAATTATCCAATTATTTCTCATATACATATATTTATGATATCTGTTAAGATCATAAAAGTGAATTTAATGATTTACTAGTTAAGTCAGCCCCATAAATGCTTTATAAACTTTAAATTATCTTATAAAGTTTGTTAGAAATATTTGCTTGGAAAGGTAACATTCATTATATTCTGTTATTTATATTCTTCCTAATAATTTAGTCCAAAGCTTCAAAAAGTATTTATACAATAACTGCTTAATTTTGTTAGTTTGAAGTAAAATGACATACTAATATAATTTTATTAAAAATAGTGTAAGAAATATAATTTTTGTTAAAGTTTCTTAAGTTTATTTTTCAAAGAAAATGTATTAACAACTTGGTTCAAAATTTACCAAAATATTTCTTGAACAATCTCTATCCCTGCAAAGAAAATTATCTAAACATAATGAGATCATTTGTGGACTTTCAAATAGGCTTAGTATATCTGGAGGACTGAAGGATAGAGTCTCACTGAGAAAACAGCATCAACAGGGAAATAAAATATACTTAATAATGACCCTTAAAAGATTATCTTCTAGCTGGATACTATGAATCAGTAGAGAATTTGTTGCTCATTGGTACATATCCAAAACTTGAGAAAAATTATTTATCTGTGAACACTCACTAGTGATGTAAATCATGAATAAATACTAAAGAGCAGTATATAGTCACTAGAAAGAGAAACAATTAAAAAATTAATTCCACTTTTATTTATATATGATTTATTTTGCAAAACATACATAGCATTCAAAATGAACCAAACACTGTTCTATGGGATTTCCAACTATTATGGGTTTTTTTATATATTTTTTAATGTCTTTATTTATTTTTGAGACAGAGAGAGACAGAGCATGAGCAGGGCAGGGGCAGAGAGAGAGGGAGGCACAGAATCCGAAGCAGGCTCCAGGCTCCGAGGCATCAGCACAGAGCCCGATGCAAGACTTGAACCCACAAACTGAGAGATCAGGATCTGAGCCGAAGTCAGACACTCAGCCGACTGAGCCACTCCGGTGCCGCCAACTGTTATGTTTTTTTTTAATATTTACGATAACTTTATGAAAGCTTCTCTACGGCTTCCTTAGTAGCCTCTTTTTTATACTTCAATTCATCAGGCTGACATCCTTTTATTTAAGTAACGTCTTCTCTCTTTATCAGAATCTTCCATAATTATGTCGACCATTGAAACATAATAGATCCATCACAACAGTAAGTATGTCGTTGACCAATAGACACATGAAAAAGTGTTCAAAATTATTAGTCCTTGATGAAATTCAAATTCCAACAGGGAGATGCCATTTCACACCCACTAGCTTGGCTAAAATCTAAACAAGTGACAGTATTAAATGTTGATGGGGATGTAGAACAACTAGACCTCTCATGTAAAACTGGTAAGTGGGTAAAATGTTTCAACTACATTGGGAGTGTTTGGCAGTTTTCTTATAAAGTTAAACATAGGCCAATCTCGCAATTTTTCAGTGACACTATACCCAAGTCTAATTCCCCAGATCCCCTGCTCACCCATAAATAATTGCTTGCTGGCAGTGGGGAAAAAGGTCCCTGTACTGTCTCAGCTTCTCTCTCACTTTGTGTTTTTCAAAATGAAGTGCTTTCAAGGAAATCCCAGATTTCAGATTATTTTATTGCACATAGTTCCGTGAATATCTTTTTAAAAAAAATTTAAATTTTATTTTAGAGAGAGAGAGAGGACAAGCAATCAACTCTTTTTTTTTTTTTTTAATGTTTATTCATTGTTGAGAGAGAGAACACGCACATGCATGAGGGAGCAGGGGAGGGGCAGAGAGCGAGGGGACAGAGGATCCAAAGTGGGCTCTGGGCTGAAAGCAGTGAGCATGATATGGGGCTTGAACTCATGAACTGTAAGATCATGACCTGAGCTGAAGTCAGATGCTCGACTGACAGAGCCACCCAGGCACCCCAAGCATCAAACTCATGATTTCAGCTCAGGTCATGATCCCAGGGTCTTGGGATCGAGCCCCACATCTGGCTCTACACTGAGCATGGAGTCTGCTCAAGATTCTCTCTCTCCCTCTGCCTCTCTCTCTCTCTCTCTCTCTCAACAATGAACAAACATTAAAAAAAAAAAAAAGAGTTGATTGCTCAACCACCTGAGCCACCCAAGTGCCCCACTTCTGTGAATACCTTTAGCAAATTCCAGTTCCAATCAAGATGAAGTAAGCACCTTCCAACATTTCTTCCCACTGACTGTAACAAAACACAGTAGGTAGAACACATGGAGCATGAAGCAGCTATCAGAGGACTCTAAAAAGTAAATGGCAGCTAAAGAAATAAGGGAAGAAAACCAGAACCAGAATGCCACTGAACTGGTAGTAAGTTTAACATGTTTTTCCACAGTATTTCCTGGCCTGGACTCAAAATCATCTTCACACCTCTAGGTATGGAAAGAAAATGTTCCAAGAGAAACTTCCTATTTCTGGTCCATGAAGTAGGAATGGAGGGCTCTATGGGTCACAGACAGTGTGGGAAATGTTGTGGGGTTTTTGTTTGTTTTTTGCAGTTCACTCTTGCCTAGTCAGTAGTTATAGTTGGAGTGATGGCAGCAGTAGATGGGTGGGTGCCTAAAGCTCTAAGGTCAGGAAACTTTCTCACTGACCAGAGACATCTTTTAAGAGTATGGGGGAAAACAAACATCTGTTGCACTTCTCTCCCCTTCTCCCACCACCTTCTCTCTCTCCCTCTTCTGCTCTCCTCTCTCTTTCTCCTTTTCTCTGATCTTTTCTCCTCTCCTTACTCTTTAATCCCAGAAGCAGGCATTGTCACACCAAGGTCGCAGCAAAGCAAGGAAACTAAAACCCACAATTTTCAGCTGAGGTAAAAAGAAAAGTGTTGGGGAAATTACAGAAAACTGTGAGTTCAAGAAACGAATTCCATAAAGTTGTGCATGAGCCACTGGGCTCACTACAAAGCTGAGCATTCATGGATCTGGGCTTGCTGAAACCAGCAAAAACAAATGATATTTTCCATGGGACTAAACAAGACCTGGAGTCAGACAACATAATATGAAAATGTGTGGATGGAATCCAAAATGACTTGACATACAAGTATTGGAAAATTTTAACCTTTCGCATTTCACATAATCAACAAATGCCAAACTTAAGATGGCACCAGCGCTGGAATTATCAGACAAAAAACCATAAATGCCTATTCATGTTTCAGGAAGTAAGAAACATGTAACAGAATTGTCTTCAAAGCACATGCATTCACTTGAATTCTACCAAACATTTTAAGAAGAAATGATACTAACTCTAAACAATTTCTTTAGGAAAATAGAAGATGATTGATCACATCCCAAGTCATTATATGTAGCCAGCATTACCCACAAAATAGACCACAATATAAGAAGCCCAACTATTGGCCAACACTCCGTATGAATATTTACGAACAAGTTATCAACAAAATACTAACAGATCAAATCCAGCAAAAAATTTTTATAAACTACATCATGATCAGTGGGGTTTATCTCAGAAATGCAAGGTTAGTTCAGTATTGAAAATCGATATTTGTAATTTATCATTTTAACAGAGTAAAGACGAGAAACTATGTGATTATACCAATTGGTGCAAAGAATAATCTGACAAAATCTAATATCGACTCATGGTAAAAAAAAAAATCATCAAAAAAAGAATAGAATTAACTTCCTTAAGCTCATAAATGAAACTTAAAAACAAAAATAAAACAAAAACAAAATAAACCACACAGCTAACATCATTCTTAGTGGTAAATAATAGATGCTTTCGCCTTAAAATCAGTCATATGGCCAGAATGTCAAGTCTCATCACTCGTATTCAGCATTTTATTGGAACCTCTAGATTGTGCAGTAAGAGAACAAAATTAAGAGAACAAAATAAAGTATATGAATGCAGTTTAAAAAAGAAGAAATAAAATCACTCCTACTGGTTGATAACATGATGGTCTATGTAGAAATCCCAAAGAATAAAAAATAAATTCATATAACTAATAAGTAAATTTAGGAAGTTCAGAAGAGGATAGAACATCAACATGTAAAAGATGAAACCTTACACTCACACGAAAACCTGCACCTGAATATGTACTGCTATTCTCTTACTTTTTAATTTTTTAACATTTATTCATTTTTTTGAGAGAGAGAAAGAGCATAAGCAGGAGTGGGGCAGAGAGAGGGGGAAACGCAGAATCTAAAGCAGGCTCTAGGCTCTGAGCCATCAGCACAGAGCCCAACGTGGGTCTCAAAACCACGAACCTCAAGATCATGACCTGAGCTGAAGTCATACACCCAGCCAACTGGGCCACACAGGTGTCCCACAACTCTATTAATATTAGCCCCAAACTAGTATAAAAGTTCCAATGTCTTTAATGGATGAATGACAAACAAACAATGGTACAGCCATACAATGGAATACTATTCAACAATAAAAAGGAACAAAGTATGGTTGCAGCCAACACCATGGATGAATCTCAAAGACAGTATGCTGAGTGAAAGAAGCCAGTCTCAAAGGTTATACACTGTACGATTCCATTTGTGTAACATTCTGCAAAAGGTAAAACCCTGAAGATGGAAAATACGTCAGTTGTTGCCAGGGGTTAAAAGATAAAAAAATTGTTTGATAACAAATAAGCAACATAAAGGGGTTTTGGGAACAATGGAACCATTCTTTAACCTGAATATTGTGGTAATTATACAAATCTATACATGTGTGGAAATTCATAGAACTATACACCAAAAAATAAAATGAAAATTTATGTATGTAAATTTTCAAGTAATTTTTAAAAACAAAATATACATGTAATCTATGACCCAGCAAGTCTACTTACAGGTGTTATCAAGATAAATGAAAACAGATGTTTACAAAAAGCTGGTAACTCCTCACCTTCTTCACAGTAACCAGAAATGAAACATCCCAAATGTCCTACAATAGAATGGATAAATTGTGGTGTTTTTATATAACGAAATATTATTCAGAAATAAGAAAGACCAACACAGGCGCACCTGGGTGGCTCAGTTGGTTAAGCATCCGACTTCAGCTCAGGTCATAATTTCACGGTTTGTGGAATCAAGCCCCACATTGGGCTCCACATTGACAGCATGGAGCCTGCCTGGGATTTTCTCTCTCCCTTTCTCTCTGCCTTCCCCTGCTCATGCGCTCTCTCTCTCTCTCTCTCTCTCCCTCTCAAAATAAATAAATAAACATTAAAAAAAATGTGTGTACATGTGTCTGTGTGTGTGGTGTGTGATGTTAGAAATCAAAACACTGATTGCCTATAAACATGGTCGAGGAGGAGCTGGAATTAATTTTAAAAGAACACGGAAAGAACTTTCCAAAGTGACAAATACATTTTATATCTTGTTTGGATAATGGTAGCATGGGTATATATAATTGTCAAAACTCGTCACACTGAACATGTGAAGTATACTTCACTACAAAATAAAATAAAACTAAAGAAAACATCCATACAAAGTTGGAAATTAAACTGGGAGTACTATAATTGCTTCATTCCCACAATGACCACAAACATAAAATGAAGCACGTGCAGGGGGATGTGGATTAAAAAGTCAACATTAGACATGAATTCCCTGACAAGTTATTCACTCCCTAAATGTAGTTTATTAAAATAACATTAACCTTCATTAGTTTCAACATCTTACACTACTAGGAGCTGAATTATGTTTCAGACATGTGCTAGTACCTTCTAAATTATATCTCAGGTAAAGTGACTGTACTGGCTCTAAGAGGGCAATCCTGTATGGATTCTAAACAAAATATTTCCTTTCCTTTTTTTTCTCCCTCTTTTCTAAACTTAACGGTATATAAAGCTTACATCCTTAGGCATACGATTTTAATTTCCTTTCTGTTAAGCACAGCTTTTCAAGGTGCTTCCAATTCCTTGGGTCATAAAGGAAATGAAAGTATTTGAAAATAATCAATCTTTGTAATGGCAGTGCCTCCGGTAAATGGGCACCTGTCCCGTAGTACCACCGACCTGCTCCCCTTCCAATGGTTTTAACTTGCCAATACCATTGTTGTGTCAGTGGAGTAAATGCAGACCCCGCAACCCAAGCAATCACACTGTCTCAATACCACTGCCCTTACCCCTCAGAAATCCCCTTTAACTCTGGAAAGCTCTGGTGAGAGAAATATGTGTGGAAAAGAAAAGTCAGAGAAGAGCAAAGACAAGAGTTAAAGAAAAAAACTTATGTGAGGGAAAATCTATTTGCCATTCCGTGCAAGTTTTATGTAAACGTTACAAAAAGGCTTTCTGAAAGTGATTTAATACTGATATTGCTTATTGAGTAGAATTCTGGAAGATGTTTAAAGAGTTGGTGCTCATGTATCTGGGCTACATAAGAAATGATTTCTTTCTGTAAAGATCAGGTCAGATTCGTATAAAACCTAAGAGTGCTGCCATGAAAGGAATTTCCAAGTTTCCTTATAATAATGAAATCACTCCCCATCTTGCACCCCGCAACTACACCACAAACCTCACCTATACTCCTCCAGGATTTCTAACACAGTATTATTCAAGTCAATACACTAAGCAACGTGGTCTCTAAAACTCTGAAATGTGACATTAATGAAACAGCTAATTTAAAAGCAAATTTCAGCTCACACAAGTTGTCCCCAGTTGCCCATGGAGACATTCTCACTGTCACTAATGAAAGCTTTATATGTAATCAAAGAGCAATGAGCATCCTTAGGTCTGAAGAGCTTTAAATAAAGACTTCAGTTCCATTAAGTCAACATTTAAAATTATAAGACTCTCCTTCTTGTTCTGCAAACAAAATACCCACTATGACTTGTATATTTAGGTGTCTTAGGAAAACTCAATTTGCGATTATTTGTAAATGTTCAAATACTCAAATCTTAAGAAATCATTAAAGATATCAATTGGGTACAATGTGAGAAAGCAAAGGTTCAATGAAAGAGACACAAATTATAGTTTTAATTTCCAAACTATCGCAAATCCATCAGGCACTGTTTTCATCTCAAAGATACCAAGAAATTAAAGATTATTTGACTTGCTGCAATTAAACAAAAGCACAGCCATTACAGAGACATTGTTTTTCATGCACGTAGTCTGGTTTTAAAGATGTGTTTATTTTGTTTTGTTTTTAAAGCAAAGGCATTATCTGCTCAATTGCCCAGCAAGAAGGTTTTATAAATTTCTCTCAAGTTTCCATAGAAATGCATTGATTAGAGCATAATTTCTGTTAATATTTTCTTCTTCTTCAGCCTTCTCTGCTCGCTTAAACTAACAGTGCACCTGCCCCTTGCGGTTGTTTTCATCTTTTGTTCGGCTCAGTAGGTTACCTAACTGGTGGATTTTATTGAGTTAAATCAAGCTGTCACTTCATCTGCCTGAAGGATGACTCAAATACTACACATAATAATAAAAGAAAAGTAGGATAAAATAATCTTGTCAAACCAGAAAAACTGATTGCTTGAAGTTGTGGCCTTCAATCAATACACTAATTCCACAATTTATACCTTTCTCAATTGAAGAGGAAAGAAACCCTGATATGGTATTTCTTGGCTCACTGACCAACTTTGACCTTCTATCTATGTGAATGTAGGATTAACAAGGGCTTCTGCTTAGTGAAATCATCTATGAAAATAAGAAAACAAATGTGGGCATTGGTGGCTCCAAGTAACTGTTAATTTCAGAAATGCAAGGAGCCCACGGTGTTTATTCGGTGTGTCTACTAAAACGAAGATTTTATTTAGCTTGAGGTAGATGGTCTTTCCTATTAGAAATAATGTGAAGCTAGAATTTGTAGTGCAAAACGCAGTAGAATTTGGCATGGTGCAATCCCCCAAGGATTCCTTTTTCCTGTTTCATCTATCCATTAATAGCTTATGCAAAAGAATAGTTAACTAAGCAATATACCACACTTTCTTTCAAATTGTGCCTTTATTTGGCTTCTTACAAAATCTGTCATCTATGATAAAATGGAGTAACACCCTTCTATTGAGCCGGAGCTAGGATTTCTCATAAGGTTTGATGAAGTGTTTTGTTTTGTTTTTTTCACCTGTTATTATTTTTTAAAATAATCTATCACGTTCAAAAGCTTAGGTTTGTTTGTAAATTGTAATTAATTTGCATACCTTTTAAAATCAGTAAAAACAGTTCGTTTCAAAATTCTGGACTCTCTTTGGCGGTCAGGTTTCTGCTTTCCTTTCAAAGTTTCTCCCCTGCAGGCACCAGCCAGGAAATAAAATTCTTTGTTTAGCAACCCTTTTATATTGCACTAAGCCACCTGCTTACCTTGAATTGTGGTATGCAATCAAACAGGGCCCTGAAAACTAGTCCTTTTTCTCCTAGTCCACGACTGAAATGTGTGTCAGTGTGTGTGTCTATGTATGTCTTGAATACTCCAAAGCAACCCTACAAGTTGGGTCACTAAAATGTTGGTCAAAAGCATTCTCTGTTACGAAAACTGAGATGTAATTGTCCAAATATTTTTGGCTTGGTTTTCAATTAGTTTTCTTCTTACCTTATCAATCCGTAGTATTTTCATTAATATGAAAGCTTTAAATTATATACATATAATTGATTCTCGGGGAATCATATACATATGATTACATATGTATACATATAATATACATATGTAATATATACATATGTATATTATATGTATACATATAATATATATTATATGTACATATACATATAATATATATTATATGTATATTGTATGTACGTATATTATATATTATATATACATATACCATATATGTATATAAATTATATATACATATAATACATATGTATATACATATATACATATATACATACATATATACACATATACATACATGTATGTATATATACATATACATACATATATACATATGTGTGTGTATATATATATATATATACACACATATAATACATATGCATATACATATAATATATATTCTGAAATAAGCTCCTTTAAACCCTGGCTGTTGTGGAAACACAAGACTATCTTGATCCGTCTAATATGCTTAATCACATCTTGCTGCCAACTTCAGCCTCTTAAGGCCAGATTCAAACTTTCGAAAGAACCGTGTGAGACCATTCTCTTATGTAAACCATCTGAATGGGTTAAGACCATTGAATGAAAGTAGAACACATATCTCCAAATGCTGCTAGCCTTAAGAGCGGTAAATTACAGTTTGAGATGGGTGAACAAAAAGTTAGAGTTTTTTTTTCTTCACAGCAAATGTGAAAATACTGCCTGACCCAGAGCGAACCCCTCAAACCAAACCATGGCTTCATACTTCTATGCCATTTGGATTTGTTATAAGAGGGAAGAGAGAAAAAGAAAGGAAAGAAAGAAAAATGAATCCTAATTGCTTCTCCTTCCTACAGCCACCCACGTACATATACCCACATACCCGGTACAAGTGCACACATGCACCACTCCTTACCTCCAGTGAGGATTAAGCCAAATTATCTCTTTGAAACACTTACATTTATACACACAGAAACATATTTTCATTTCTAAATGGTGAAGAAGCACATTCAAACCAGTACCAAAATTATCTAGCAGGTAAATTTCAGTGCAATTAAAGGTCACCAATGGCTTACTGTTTTTACGATCCAATGGACTTGGCTCATTCTTTATTCTCTATATTTCATTCAGTTGACTGATCTTTTCTTCATGAAAATATATTCTCTTTTTAAAACCCTCCTTTATGCTCTTCTACCATTTCTGTGTTTTTTATTCCCTTTTTATTCCCTTCTTCCTTTCCCCTACTTTGAGCATTTCACAAGGTTTGACCCAGAGACCTATTTTTTATATTAATATATATTCTCTTCCCATTGAGGATTCATTTGTACTAAAGGCTTCCATCTTCTGACTGAACTGTGGACAGCAGTCAATGTAGGGTTCGAGCTTTGGTTCCTAAGAGTCATGGAGAGGTCAGGAATTAAGCACAGGGTCAGCCAAGCAGACAGTCTGGAACCAAGTAAAGCACAGAAGTCAGCAGTCAAAGGCCAATTGGAAGATCAAGGTTGAGTGAAAAAAAAAAAAAAGAGAGAGAGATCATGCCTCAGTCAGATGTCAAGCTAGTAGAGTGGGCTTAAACCTGGACAAGTAGCAGAGTTACATAGTCTCACAAACCACACCTTAAAGGGGGAAATCTCTTAATGCTAGGCAGAAACTAGTGACTTGCTTTCCCTAAGAATCAACCCCCAGAATCTGAATATCCTTGCTGTTGCCTTGAAGTCGTCTGAAACAATGAAAAGACCTCAAGAATTTTCTCCTCTATCCAAATGTCTCCCAGATGTCTATCTCTTATCTGACCTCTCTATAGTCCCATATTTTCAAAAGCCAGATATCCCTAGAGGTTCTGCTGTTACCTCAACTTGAGGAAAGCTCATCATCTCTTCACTTGAGCTCTCTGTCCATTCATTTATTTAACAAAATGCACCAAGTAAGCAGTATACTGGGAAAAAGCCAAAAACAAAAATGACAAATATCTTCTCCCTTGTGGAGTTTACTTCCCAGGGGTTGGGGAAGACAGATGATACACAAAATAAATGGGAAGACAATACAGTCTGTTCCATTAGAATATGATGCATAAATAAGACAGTGTGGATATGGCATCACAATAGATAAATAGATCAGTGAAACAGAATAGAGATTCTATAAATAGATCCACACATACACAGGCAACTGATTTCTTACAAAGACAAGAAAGCAATTTATTGGAAAGATAATTGTGTTTTCAACAAATGGAACTGGAATAATTGATATTCATATGCCAAAAAAAAGAACTTCAATCTGTACTTCCTGCATGTATAAAAGTTAATTCAAAACTGACCACAGAACTTAAAAGTAAGCCCTAAAACTATAAAATTTCTGGAAAAAAAATATAGAGAGAAATACCTTTGTGACTTTGACTTAGGCAAAGACTTCTTAGACACGACACCTAAAATAGGATTCTTAAAAGAGAAATAGATAAACTGAATTTCATCCAAATTTAGTACTTCTGCTTTTAAAAAGATATTGTTAAAATAATGAAAATACAAATAATGAAAATACAAGCCACAAACTTGGAGATAATATTTGCAAATGGTACATCTGATTTAAAAAAATACATATATTTAAAATAGTTTTTTTTAAAAAAAAACTCTCAAAACTCAATATTAAGAACCCAAAGAGAAAATGGGCAAAAGATTTTAAGAACACTCACCAAAGAGGATATAGGGGTGATAAATAAGCACATGAAAAGATGTTCAGCATTATTAGTCATTAGTAAAATGCAAATTAAAATCACACCAATATGCTACCACATACATATTAGAAGGACTAAAATTAATTGACTGACCACACCAAGTGTTAGTGAGAATGTGGAGGAACAGGAACTCTCATATGCAGCTGGTGGTTAGGTAAACTGACAAAACACTTTGGAAAATAGGTTGGAAGCTTTTCAAAAAGTAATATAGCCATCTACCATATGATCTGGCCATCCCACTCCTGGGTATTTACCCAAAAGAAATGAAAGACTCTGTCCATACAACGACTTGCACAAGTATGTTCATAGCAGCTCTATCTATCAGTGCTAAAGATTGGAAGCAACTCAAATGTCCATCAGTTGATAATGGTAAAACAAACCATGCTACATTCATATTCACTGGTACACAGCAACACAAAGGAATAGGCAGTTGATACACAGAACAACACGGATGAATCCCAAGTCTACTGGGTAAAAGAACGGGGACAAAAATAGAATACATACTGTATTACTCCCTATATAAAATTCTAGAAAATTCAAACAACTTGTAGTGACAGAAAGCAGATCAGTGGATGCCAGGAAAATGAGGGTGGAGGAAGGAAGGGCAGGAAGGATAGAATACAAGAGAGCAGAAAGAAACGTTAGGGGTAATGAATGTCTTCGTTATCTTGATAGTAGTGATTATTTCATGGGTGTGCACATATATCACAAGTTGTCAGATTGGGCACTTTAAATATGTACAGATTATTGCATGTCAATTATAATACAAACACATATCAAGAAAAATGCAAAGCTGCCCTAGGCCTCAAATCAATAATGGTGCTAGAAACAAATATGATAAGAGAACTGGAGAACAATTCAAACAGACATTACGTATATGAAGTGAAAGAAAAGGGACATGATATTACTGATTTTTTAAATGGCTTTTGAAAATAAATTATAGAGAAACAGGAATACAAGTAAAAATGCAATTCAAGTGGTTAATTCAATAATTTAATTACAATATAATCGTTGATTGGGTCAGGATTGTAGAAGTGTGGACACAAGTGATTGAAATCTGGATATATTTTAGAGATAGAGCCGATCAAGTTTGCTCAAGGATCAGCTATGTAATATGAGAGGAAGAAAGGACTCGAGTGACTCCAACATTTTTGGCCTCAACAACTGAAAGAATTGATAAGCTTCTAAGTGACTTTAAATAGTAAGTCCAGGGGCACCTGGGTGGCTCAGCTGGTTAAGCGTCCGACTCCGGCTCAGGTCATGATCTCACACTCCGGGAGTTCGAGCCCCACATCGGGCTCTGTGCTGACAACTCGGAGCCTGGAGCCTGCTTTGGATTCTGTGCCTCCATCTCTCTCTGCCCCTCCCCGGCTCATGGTCTGTCTCTCTCTGTCTCTCAAAAATAAATAAATGTTAAAAAATCTTTAAATAAATAAATAAATAAATAAATAGGAAGTCCAAACACTGAGTCCTAGCACACCTACCTCAACAGTCTGAAAAGGAGAGGAGAACTAACAAGGGACACTGAGAAGGAGTAACAAGTACGGTAGGAGGAAAACCAAGAATGAATGGGTTCCTGGAAGAAAAGTGAAAAATAAAAATATGTGTTTTAAGAAAGAAACTACAAAAAAGGGGTGACAAGAAGTAAGAAGATGAAGACAGATAAGGACTGAGAATTCAACCTGTATATGCAAGCAAGGTTTATGGTTTCACCAGGTTGGAATGCCCAGAGGCATTAAGTTAACTCTATGATCAAGCGTAAGCCTGTATTTAGGATTCAAATGTCAGCCACTGGGCCATGTCTTGGAGAATACATAAAGAATACGGCAGCAAAAGTTGTGGAAACTGGATATTGGAGCTTTCAATGGGTGGGAAAAGAAAAGGGTGAAGAGGAAAGACCAAGAACAATACAGAGCTGCCCTAGATCTCAAATTGCTCAAAAATGCTTAAGAATAATACAGAAGAAAGAAAGAAAGACTCATAAACAGATCCAAATCGAAGAGCTAAAAGCACACACACAAAATGACAGATTCAGGGAAAGCACATTTCCTAGAACTGAAGAACATGGCAGGGATGCCCTGGGAGCAAGGCAGAATCCCACTCATCCATTCACCCACAAAGTATTTATTAAGCACATGGTAAAACAGAAGCTGTGAACTAAGGATACACATATATGGCTGGGTTCTGTCACACCATATCCGTATACTACCTGTCCTATATTTTCTTCTTTTGTTCCTTAAAATAACTCACTTAAAAAAAAATAGATTTTTTTAAACTTTGTATCATTGAAATAAATTAAAACCAGTAACACTTGCCAGTGTATAAAATACAAATTCAAACGCCACATAAAAGAAAATAAGTTCCTCAATGAAAAGCATAACACTATTTATGACCAGCTGTTAATTAGAGACTATTAAGCAAGATGCCTCTTATATTGGCACATGAGATATTCTATGTCAATAAGATTATTTTCTCTTTTAATCAGCATCAAGAAATCCCAGATCCTACGGGTATATGAGAGAAAAGTTCAAAAGATACTTACCTTCCTTCTATGAAATGTGAAATGCTGAGAATTAATTTCTAACCAAACTGGCATTGTTCAACAAATTAAAAAGCAATCTAAAGTGATCTCCAGAATCTGTTCTTCTTTGAAAATGTTAAAGACTTTAGAACTGTCCAAAACGTGACGGGAAAGGGCTTCTTATCCATCCACAGCTGTCATTTCATTTGGAAAAAAAAAAAAAAAAAAAAAAAAAAAAAAAAAAAAAATATATATATATATATATATATATATATATATATAACAATGAGCTTTTATCAAGTCTTTCAAAATATTTCCTGTGAATATTCCAGATGGCTGTATAGACAGAATGTTAAGATGATCAAAAACTTTCAACATTTGTTGGTTGGCTGAATGGAAAAAAATAAGGTTCAGCACCTCACTTCCAGGACTCATTTCCATCTGCATGTGTAGTATCTAAACACAATAATAAAAATGTCTATCATTTATTTGCTGCTAACTCTGTTATTAGACAATATTATTATTATTAGTGAGAATTATTGTTACTCCCATGATAACTGTATGAAGTGAATATACTATTATCCCCATTTTAGAGTTAAATAAATTGGTTTCAGAAGAGTCAAGGGATTTATCACACAGCTAGTAAATTGTAGAACTACGACTTGAACAAAGATCTGCTTCCAGATTGTCTCTTAAGCACCAGCTCTGCCGTCTGGGACTTGGAGGCTACAGCACTTCCAGGCTTCCCAGTGCATCTGACTGCAGACTTCAAGCCTGTGATTTGGACTGTGTATCATGCCCTCTTCTTCAGGCCCTTGGACATCCTGGCCCTCAGGAACATTCCTGGAGATTATCACCACTGCCTGTTCACCCTGACCAGAAATCTCAAGTGTCGCCTAAGGGAGGGGAAGCGTTTTGGGAATGGAGTGAGAGAAAGAGGTTGCCATCGGTGCTAACAAATCTGTAGCAAGGAAAAAAAAATGAAACCACCATAGCGGCTGCCTGTGGTGCCCCATTCCAGCACACCCCAGTCCTTTCCTGCTCCATTTCTCCTCCCTTCCTCTCCCAAGGGTCTCCCCAAAACAAGTCTGCTTGTCCTTCCTGCCGTCTCCAGCTCTTTTCCCAATCTTGTACTAATTTAAAGAATCTCCAGTCCTGCAGAGCCTTAAGTAGTACCTCAACCTATCATACTTGGGCAACAATGCACTGAGAGAAGCCGTCTCCCTACATTAAAGTAGTACCCCTATTTGCAGATTGAAAAATTCAATAGCCTTTAATACATTATTAAGGAATGATTAATAATGCTTAGTGATAAATTGAAGAAGGTTGAAGTGGTAGATTATAGACTATAGACAGCTGTGAATGTGTAAGAATCCTTTAGTGATAGATTGTAGAAAAAATATATATAGACAAAAATACACGGGGAAGCCATTCAAGAGAGTGTCCTGGGGTTGGGCTGGTTTGGTAATGGGTGAGGCTGACATACTGGCATGCATGCTTGAACATGTTTTATATAACAGCATCAACATACATATTCTGAGATTTTGTTCCCAGAGTTCAGGAATAGTGTCCCTTGAGGCGCCTGGGTGGCTCAGTCGTAGAGCTTCTGACCTCAGATCAGGTCATGATCTCTTGGTTTGTGGATTCAAGCCCTGCATTGGGCTCTGTGCTGACAGCTCAGAGCCTGGAGCCTGCTTTGGATTCTGTGTCTCACTCTCTCTCCACCCCCTCTGCCTCCTGCTTTCTCTCTCTCTCTCTCTCTCTCAAATATAAATAAACAATAACAATAATCAAAAAAAAAAAAAAAGAAGAAGAAGAAGAAGAAGAATAAAGTCCTGTCTGCTTTATTTTGAAAAATATAAAAGCTGGTAACTTTTCAAAATTTGATTTTGTTTGGTGACTTAGCTTGTTCTTGCCTTGTGATGTTGTGACATCTCCGCTTGTGTGCAAAGAATGGATCCGCATCGGTGTGAGCAGAAATTCTGATGAGAACCCACTCTGCATAACCCAACTCTATTCTTGGGATTCTAATGAAACCCTCTTTGGGAAACTTTATTCTTGAAGTTGAGAATAGGTATACTCTAACACAAATCCAATATGAAACATAAATTTGAAAATTAACAAGCACAGATTATTTTGTACCTACACCATACACGTTAGAGTTTTGAAAGCATGTTGTCAGTATTCAGTTAGTGGAACTTTTTTGTAACAGTTTTATCGAGGTCTAATTTACATAGTATATAATTCACCCATTTGATAAAGTGTATGCTTTTCAGTATATTCACACAGATGTGCCACCATCACCACAATCAATCATAAAACATTTTCATCATCTCTAAAAGAAACCCATGCCGTTTAGCTATCACCTCCCAGTTGTCCTATAAGCTACTTTCTGCCTTTATATATTTGTCTATCCTAGATTCTCATGCTAAGTGTTATTACCATAAGGAGAAAAAAAAAAGGAAGGAAGGAAGGAAGGAAGGAAGGAAGGAAGGAAGGAAGGAAGGAAAAAAGACCAGTAAGGAGACTCAAAACGTTATTTAAAGGTGATGGGTATGTTCACCATATAATTTGTGGTGATGGTATCATGGGTATATGCACGATTTCCACATTCAAAATACCCACATTAATGTATATATATTAAATATGTATATTTAAATATGTATATTTAATATATGTACATTAATATATTAAAGTATATTAAATATACTTTCTATATATTAAATATATCTTAATAAAGTTGAAAGATAAAATATTGTTTTTAATTTAAAAAAAGGCTTTGTAACTATTAAAATTAAAGGACATTTAGGACGCATAATATCTACCTGTAATGGATGATCAATGTCCTTCTATAAAAGAGATTATTGCGACATTTGCCACAATTTGAATAAGGTCTGCTGATTAGATGATAGCATTATATCGTTGTAACATATTTAAAATGTGTGTGAGTCCACATTTGGATTCTAAGGGATTGGAACTAACTTTCCTTGATCTAGCTGTTGGACTAAAAGTTGATCGACTTATAATCTTTATTTTTGAAAGGACCATGTAAATTTCATCCTTTCCTTATTATGTGTAATAGTTACCAATTGCTGTAAAACAAATTACCTTAAAACTTGGTGGCTTCAGACAAGAGACATTTTATATCTCACAGTTTCCCAGGGCTTGGGATTAAGGAGCAGCTGAGATGGATGGTTCTGCCTTTCTGCCCTTTACTAGGAAGGGGTCAAGATAATGGCTGGGGCCGCAATTTTGGACTTGGGCTGGAGAATCCTTTTCCAAGGTAGGTAGTTCATTCCCATAAGTTGATGATTTGGTGCTGGTTGATGGCGGGAAATACAGTCAGTAACCAGGTGGGCTTCTCTATAGGATCGTCTGATTGTCCCCACAAGTTTGTTGCCCTCCTTCAGAGTGAATGGTCCAAGACAGAGAGAAGCTCTATCCTTCCAATGACCTAGCCTCAGAAGTCACTTGGAATCCCTTCCACTACAATCTATTCACTAGAAGCAAGCCACTCCAGCCTTTTTCAACTGAACAAGAGGCAAATGACATTTCATGCAGAGGCCCATTAAACAGACTAACTTGATTGGAAAACTAGGGTCCACCTTTTGAAGTGGGATGTGGTCATCAAAGAATCTGTGGACACCCGTTAAAATCACCACATTATCTATTTAGCTTCCAAGCTGAAATACTTTGTTTGAACAATCAAAAAATCTTGATACTAAGTATAGTTGCATTCCTCAAAGAATTTATATATAACTCAAATGGCTCTAAGCATACTTATTTGGATTATGGACAAAACGACAAATCTTATGGAAGATGCATAAGAAGGTGTTTGCAGGAATCTAAATATAAAGTGACCAGGATTTGCAGATGGTTTGGGGATGAAAATGAAGCAGAAAAAAAATCCTTGCAAAATGCTCTGCACAAAATCGCCAGATCTCACTGGTATTGAGACTTTTCCATCCCAGCCTCACCCTTGTATAATTTTTCTAATCATTCCACCACCAAATATTACATTTTACAGTTGAATTTTAATTACATAAATAATTATTTCATCGTGTATCAATTAGCCTTTGCTGTTGGCTTGGTGACTTAAAACTAATACAATTTCTTTTTTCTCATGTTTTGTGGGGGACTTGGCAGTTATGGGCTAGAGTGGTCAAGGCAAGGGTCTAGCTTGGCTTTGCTCAAATGTCTGGGGCTACGGCCGTGACCGCTGAAATGTTTGAGCCTCTCTCTGCACAGTGTTTGAATGGAGAGAATGGAATGTTTGAGCCTCTCTCTCTCCCTGGTCTCTCTCCTAGAATAGCCCAAGCTTCTTCACTTGGAGCTCGCAGGTTTCCCAGCAGGGAGAGAGAGTAAAGCTCTATTTTAGGATTCTCCAGAGACACAGAATCAATAGGATATATAGAGATATACATATAAGAGGATTTTTATTATAGGAATTGACTTCTGTGGTTATGGAGGTGGAGGAGTCCCACAATTTGCCATATGCAAAATGGAGAACCAGGAAAGCTAGCAGTGTAATTTGGTCTGCATCTGAAAGCCTGAAAACCAGGAACAGGAGAAGATGGCTGTCTCTGCTCCAGGAGACAGAGAGAGTGAATTTGCCCTTCCTCCTCTTTATTGCTCAGTTAAGGCCATCAAGGGTTTGGATGACCCCCACCAACATTGAGAAGGGCCTTGTCTTTCACCAATTCAAATGCTAATCTCTTCCGGAACCGCCCTTACAGACACGCCCAGAAACAATGTCTAACAAGCTATCTGGACATCCCTTAGTTCAGTAAAGTGCCATGTGAAATAACCATCACAGGCCCCAAAGTACAGAGACTTTTCAAGCCTCTGCTTGAGTTATGTTTGCTGACTTTCCTTTGGCTGAAGCAAGTTAAAAGGGCAAGTCCAGATTCAATGGTTGAAGAAATTAAGTTCAATGGTTGAGAGGACCAGCAAAGTCATGTTGCAAGGTGATATACATACAGGAATGGGAGTTTTTAATTATCTGTCACACATTGTTTCTGGGTTAGTGGTTGTTGGAATTTTCTAATTTTCTATTGCACATCTTCCTTCCTAAATTTTAGCACTCTAGATTTGAGCAGATACTACCAGCCATCAACACTGCGCCTGAGACACTACAATGAGTGGCCATTCAAGAAATGTTCCCTGACTTGATAACTCCCATGACTTTGCTCTGAGTTTTCTATGAGGACATCATACACCAAGCAGACAGGTGAGCTAGCACTGGACTTAACCTGGTTATTTTCCATCAAGTGATCCATATTTCTTGGCTTCATTTACCTACTTGAATTAATCAGCCCCCAAGTTTCCTACCTTTGAGGATTTAATGAATAACATGTATGTCCATTTTTCACTTTCTTGATGATGTGCTAATACTGGCAAGCACATAGGTACACTCACTATTTAAATGCTTTGTAGCTTATTAATGAGACTGTACTGAGTCCCATTTAGGATTTTAATCATGTTATTTTTTCCTTTTTGCTTCCAGCTTGTTTTGGCAAATAAAATTACCCACAGCTGCTTCAGACTGGTCATTCCTTCTGGGAGGAAAACCATACGGAATACTTAGAGCAGGTGCTTGGTACTTGACCAGCTTCATTCATTTAAACAAGCCCGAACTATGGCACCTGATGTTGGGGCACCGGCCTGCAGATGTGTTTGCAAGAACTGGAAAATTGCCTCTCTTATATTACCAGAACGGGTGGGCAATAGTAAAAACTTTTGCTTCCCTATAAGAATTTTCTCAGTCAACGTGAGACCACAGTGCGGTAAATTTGGAAACACTGATAGTATTTAAACTGGCAACTGAACACGGGAAGAAAACAACTCTTGGGTCCCTGGGCCCTCACCTTACCATAATGTTGGCCATGCTACTCTGTCAACCAAAGGGCAAGGACAGAATTGTTATTGTCCAAGAAAGCCTGCAGTAATGGATTTTTACACCCTTGAAAGAAGCACTTGGAGGAACTGGAGATTATCCAGAGAAAGGTAATTAGGGGGAAAAAATGAATTCTGGGGGTTTTCTGAGGTGTTAAAGCCACTTAAGCTAGGGGGAGAAGAAGTCTGAGAGGTTTCTATGTTAATAAATTGAAATTATAAAAAAGGTGCTGAGCAACTGTTTTCTGACTCTATCGAGCACTGAACTAAAAATAATAACAATAATGATAATCTAGACAGGCAACATTAAATGTATCAGTGAAATGTGATGCAAAAAAATCTGGACTCTAATTATTGTCAATTAGCAAATGGTACCAAATCCGCTTAGAAGGCTTCAAAGCATAAAACAAAACAGAAACAAATTGAATTTTATAGCACATAATTCTGCCTCAAAGACGGTGGCTGGACTCTATCTCTTCATTGATTAAACATAACAGGTTGTTGGGAACCTCTGCTTGGTGGCAGCCATTGTGTAGGGAGCACGGAGAAAGGAGTGTCTCATCCCTCCGGCTTCTGCCTACAGCGCAAGGATGTCTTCCACATCACGGGTCTGTGCTCTGCACCCAAGGATCTCTGATCTCCTGGGTCAAACGTTTTTCTGACTTCTTGGCTAGAAGGCAATTTCAGGGACATGTGCATTAATGTTCAAATGACCAGGAGGCAGAGAAGGAGGCAAGGGGCTGGCGTGCAGGCGTGTTAGAGGAAAATAGATGGTCTTTGTTTACTTCTCCTGGAAATACTAAGGAAGCACAACAGACCGCCTTTTATCTTTGGCTGCTTATTTCAATTGATATGAAACCCTGAGCTTTGGAGATCAAACCGCTGATTCCTTGCGCAGGGAGATCATTTGGTTTCTAACTCAGGCCAGCCCACCTATAGGTATGGCTGGCCACCAGCAAGAGAGAGAGAATTAATGAGCTCGGGCACAGCTATAAACTTTCATTTGGACTGAATTTAATAGGCAGAAATATAGGCCAAAATATGAGAATCTTGATAGCAAACCATTAGGATTACACGGATCTACGAATCCAAAAACACATCATACCTTCTGTTAAATGAGTAGAACCACCCTCTATTTTTTTAATCAAAGCACACCAAGAAGAACTCAGATCAAGTTATAAATTCCAACAGAGATATTTCAATAATTCCTCCCAGGCTTTTGATAAGGAGCCAAATCGTATCAAACTTTTTTGGACTCATCCAAGGTTCTAATATGATTAATAGTTATGATAGAATAAAGTCTAAAATGTTAGCAAAAATATTTTTTAGGTGGTTGAAGTTTATCCTTTAAAGAACACTAACATATGGGCATTCTGCAAACATCTTCTTCGGGAATATCCATACCTTTCTTCAAAGTATTATGTAAGAAAAGATATTTCTGACTTTCAAGTAAAGACCGTTAATTTCATTTTGATGCAACGAGTGTTTATCAAATGTTTATCAGGAAACCAGGGGGTCAATGCTATATGAAACCTGAAGATGCATATAAGGCAAGGTCTTCACCCTGAGATAGCTTACAGTCTAACAGAGGAGCTAAAAAATTGCCAATTCTATGATACACTGTACAAACTGGAGTATAATAAAAAACCGTGTATCAGGGCTATCGCAAATGGACAAACTTGCTTATGGAAAAAAAAAATGTGGGGAAGGGAAGAATACATTGCTTCACAAGCTGCAAATTCCAAAATCATTAGGAAGTCCACACCCAGTTGGGTCCAGGCATTCAAATCATGTTGACAGAAATCCGTCTTTTGGTTCTATGTTGGACGGGAATTGGCTTCATTCTCAGCTAGGCTTCCCTATGTGGTGGTTAAATAACCACTACCGGTTCTATATTTCTCTTCTACCAGATTGTCAAACCCAGGGATAAGCAAGTCTTTTTCTGAATAGTTCTTACAATACACCTGGGATGGGGTCATTAATTTATTCAGTCATCTAACAAATATTAAGCACAGAGTAAGTATTAGGCAGTGTTCCAGGCTTAGAGGATACAGTAATAAATGAAATAGACAGTGTCACCTGCTCTCATGGAGTTCATATTCTAGTGGAGAAAATATACATGACACAAATACAGAAATAAATATGTATAATTATTTGTGATAAGGGCTGTATAAAAAGTAAAGCAGGGTAAAGGAGAGAAAGTGACTCACCTGTCTCGCTTGTGTCACCTGCCCATCCCTAGAGCATTTAGCAGAACTGTTGGGGCAAACCTGGATACGTGACCATCTCTGCATCAAAAGGAGTTCTCTTGGTACCGCCCAAATCATCCAGAAGAACATAGAATATAAATAGCACCCCCACAAGGAACTCCAGATACTGTTACGAGGAGGAGGCCTAGGTTCCCAACTGACAATACTCACCAAACCTCACTGGGTTAGAAGAAATAAAATGTAAAACCTTCTCAGGGGCATGAAATAGTTCATATGGGCTGGAGATGAAGAAAAGTTAATGTGCTCCAGGCTTGAATGCGTATGTGAAATGGGCCTCGGAAGGTGGTTAGAATTTAGATAAAGATTAGGGAGAAAGAGCGATAGGAAAGGGACCACAAGCAGAGGAGTGTGGTGTTTGGAGGAGTGGGTATACAGGTACAATGAACACAAGATTATAAATCAAGATGTGGCTGCATTTGGAAAGGCCTTGAAATGTTCAAGAAGCATTCAAGCAGAAGTAGTGCTGAGATTCCCTAAAAGCAGGAATGAGGACCGAATTGGACAGAGGGGTTGACACAGAATCAGCAACGTAGTATATTGAGTTGGAGGTTCGTTCTACCAGAACCAAGTGATAGTGTCAGTAAAAAATGCAACCCAGCGCCTAGGGAGATGTTGGGGCTGGTGATTTAGATTTAGTACTTATATGAAGGAAAAGGATAGAGCCATCAGAATGGGTTAAAAGCCTAGCTACTAGCTTGCTTCTTCTCAGGCTCCTTTGCAGCCCCGCGTCTCTCCAAGCTCGAAAAGTGAGATGTCCCAGCTCTTAGTCTGTCATTCTTCTCACATCTCGCCATGCTCTCATGACCTTATTCAAGTCATACAGGTTTAAATGCAATCTTCTTGCTTATGAGCCCAGACCACTCCCCTGAATACCAGACTAGTATATCCAACTACCTACTTATCACCTCCCCTTGGGCATCAAATAGGTCTTTCGAATTCATCTCCAAAATCGAGTTCTTCATTTCCCCCCAAACCTCCTCCTTTTATAGCCTTCTTCATCTCAGCAAGTGGCAACTCCATTTATCCAGTTATTCAGACCAAAATTTTCGGAGTCATTCTTTACTCCTCTTTCTCTAATACAGCATATGTATCATCCATCATCAAATTCTAGCACCTATCCTACAGCCGACTCTGGCTATTTTATAGAAATTGAATTATACCATATGTGATCTGTGGCATTTTATTTCCTTAGCTTCATGTTTTCACAGTTTATCCACATTGTAGCACGTGTGACTGTTTCATTCCATTTTGTGACTGAACAATATTCCATTGTACTGATATACCACATTTTCTTTACCCGGCTATTCACTGATGGACGTTTGTGTTATTTCCACCTTTTGGCTACCGTGTGTAGTGCTACTATGAACATTCCTGTACAGTTTTGTTTGAACACCTGTTTTCAATTCTTTTGGGTATACACCTAGGCATGGGTTGCTGGATCATATGGCGATTTTCTGTTTAACTTTTCGAGGAACGGTCAAACTGCTTTCCACAATGGCTGCACAATTTTAGATTTCCACCAACAATACACACAGATATCAGTTTCTCCACATCCTTGCCAAAACTTTGTTTTTGTTTTTTCTTTTTATAACCATTTTCGTGAGTGTGAAGTGGTGTGTCACTGTGATTTTTATTTCCATTTCCCTCGTGACCAATGATGTCAAATATCTTTTCATATAGTTGTTGGCAATTTTTATATAATCTTTGGGAAAACGTCTATGTAAGTCTTTTACCCATTTTTTAACTAAGATGTTCATCTTTTTTTGGTTAACTTGTAAGAATTTTTATATATTCTATGTACTAGACTCTTACCAGATGTAAGATTTATAAATCTTTCTTCAATTCTTCAAATTGTCTTTTCACTTTCTTCATTGAGTCCTTTGATGCATGAAAATTTTTAACTTTGATAAAATCTAATTTATATACTCTTCTTTTGTTGCATGTTCATTTGGTGTTATATATGAGGATTCTTTGCCCAATCTGGAGTTATAAACATTGATTACTATGTTTTCTTACTAAGAGTTTTATAGTTTTAACTCTCACATTTTAGTTCTTGGATCCATTTCGAGTTAATTTTTTTTATAATATCAGGTAAGAGTAATCATACTATGTTTTGTAATTTCCTCATTTACTCTGTTTATTTCCTGTGCCTCACATTAGAATATAAGCTCCACTAGGGCAAGAAAATATTTTGTTCACTACTCTAACTCTTTTGCTAGCCTGACTAAGAGTTACTTGCACTTAGAAGAAGCACATTATTAGCAAAATGAATAAATTAATTTCCCAAAGAATGTTCCAAAGGGAAGGCAGCTAAGATGATCTGAAGTCAATATATTACTATTTAAAAGATTATCTCTGATGAAAAAAGCTCAGTAAATTTTACCACAGTTTTACAACAATGTGCTATAAACACAATAGCTTATTTGATTTCTGTTGTATAATAAGCTAAGTCATTTGACATTTTTTTCAAGTTTCTTTTTCTCTATAATTTGGAAAAAAAAGAAAAAAAAACGCAAACATTTGGAGTTTGCTTTTAATTTTTTTAATGTTTATTTATTTTTGAGAGAGACAGAGCATGAATAGGGGAGGAGCAGAGAGATAGGGAGACACAGAATCAGAAGCAGGCTCCGAGCTGGCAGCACAGAGCCCAACACAGGGCTCAACCTCACAAACTGTGAGATCATGACCTGAGCCAAAGTCAGATGCTTAACCGATTGAGCCACCCAAGAGCCCCTGGAGTTTGCTTTTAAAAAGACTTACTTGAAATTACATGTTGATCATCTTGGATCTTAACGTGCCCTAGAGGGATCAACTAACCAAAAACTAAGTGAAAATGTGATGTCCAGAGTCATAAAGAACAAATATGCAATTTTGAAACTCCACCCTCTGTATTTTGTTCATCTACTGAGAATGCATCAGATATTGTGTTAGGTGCTGATGGGAAAACCAAATGCTTCAAAAATATCTTTCTCTTTTGTCTGCATTCCCAAGCTAAACTGAGGACAAACAAATAACTCGATTTTCCTAGTTGTCTATAGCCCAGGACCTCAGAAATGTGCGGGTATGTGCCCTTTCCCCCCAAAAGTGAGGAGAGAATATCAGAAAACCCCATTTTTCATAATACTATCAACTTTCAGTACTGCTAGTGTCAACGGTAATGAACAATAAATCAAGCTGAAGTAATTTTGCCCAAACCAGGGCTGGCCCCAGTCCAGAGAGCTATATTGGTTCGTTTCAGTCTATGGTGGCCCTAATTGGTTGGTAATAAGATGTAACAGCTGATAAACATTTTAAATACTGCTTGTGGCTAACCTTAAGGATACAATTTTTGGAAGAGAGTTCCCAAAAGAATTAATAAGAAAGTAAAGATGAAACCAAAACCTTACCAGAATAAACTGACTTTTAAAATTATTGCTAGAAATTTAAATTGAGTTTATTGCAGATATTCCTAAAAGATCTCATTTTCTATAGAAAACTCTAAAGCAATTTTGTTGGCACCAGGTATAACCTGCAGAGTCCATGAAAATCCATTGAGGCCTCGGGGCGCCTGGGTGGCGCAGTCGGTTAAGCGTCCGACTTCAGCCAGGTCACGATCTCGCGGTCCGTGAGTTCGAGCCCCGCGTCAGGCTCTGGGCTGGTGGCTCGGAGCCTGGAGCCTGTTTCCGATTCTGTGTCTCCCTCTCTCTCTGCCCCTCCCCTGTTCATGCTCTGCCTCTCTCTGTCCCAAAAATAAATAAAAAACGTTGAAAAAAAAAATTAAAAAAAAAAAAATCCATTGAGGCCTCTACCTTCTACAGTGGAGAAATTTAATACATTCAGAAAACAAAAGGGACTCCAACTCTGAGTAATAAAAGTAATCCTTCTCTAACTGCTGAAAGCACTATCTATTTAAAATCCAAATGAATCTTGAAAGTCAATTAATAAAGCATAAAAAGCTCCAACCACATGAGTCAACTGAACATCCATTGTGGACAATCCACTTTGAAAGTTAGGAAAACAAAAGCAGCTCACAGATTTCAATAAAACTGGATTACTTCTATCTATAAAGAATCTGGTTTTCTCCTGAACTCAAGACCACTTCACTAAAACTGTCAGACATCTTGCTTTGTATTTAGTACCATAAGCATGTATGGAAGTGGAAGGGTAAAAAATTAGAAACTGTCTTTATTGTGAGAAGGATCCAGGGAACAAAAAGTAATAATAAAAACACTCTATCTTACCAAATAATACTACTTTCATCTCCTCTGGTTCAGAATCATCCATCTCTGGTAATTATGAAGACAATTCAAAGTTCAACTCCCTTTCAAGGCGTCTTTTCCTTCCCAAGATGGTATTTGTGTATGAAGAGAAGCTGGCCATACATTTTGGCATCGAGGAGAGGACCACATGCTCAACTTCCCTTTTGGTGTTTCATCCCACTAGACTATAGAGAACAAGCAGCCTCTGTCCTCACTGGCTCCTGTCCTATGCTGAAGTGGCCGCAGTTTAACTGGCCTATTCTGTTCTCCCCTTAGAGAAAGGAACTCTAATTTCTCCCAGGAAACTGGCCCACCTACCTGTAATCCAGGACCTTCCCTTCTTTTCTAATTGGTGTTACAAATCTGTGATCTGGCCACGATTCCCATTTAATCCCCGACACTAATACCTTCCTTCTGCATTGCTCAACTGAAGTTATGTGGGAATTTTTCAAATCTCTTCCATCAAAGGTGGAAAGAAGGAGACTCATGAGAATTATTTCAGGTCCTTCTTTGCATAAGCATCCTATACAGCTATTTTTGTTCTGGGATGTGCAGGTAGTCAAAGACACCATATTCCGAATTACAGCTGAGCAATGTACAACTCCAGAGGCACAATTGAGATATACGATAATTTGACTAGTGTCCCCTAAATTTGTGTTATGCTCCCAGGTAAATGATGACCAATTGTGACAGTCCTCTTCCCAGAGTTCTCAAGAGGAAAAGAGACACAAAACCCCATAGTTTTTATTTCTATCTCAATTATATATTGTCTTCATTTTCCCCATCTTTCTTTAACTACAGCCAAGGCCAAAAAGAGCCTTTGAGCTGCCCAGTTCTTCAAGGTTTGAGCTCTCCCAGTTCTTCAAGGTTTCTGCACTTTCATACCACCAGAACAAAAAGGGTTTTCCCTTGCTGCTTGGATAAGAACTTCTGTAACAACATGTCTTACAATCTCCATATATTATACTTTATACAGCACTTAGATCTCCAAGGTTTTTTTTTTTTTTAATTTTTAGATATTTATTTATTTATTTATTTTTTGTAATTTAAATCCAAGTTAGTTAACATATAGTATAAGATATATAAATTTTGCTTACATGTATTGTATGCAGAGTTATATATATTTCATTATATATATGTAGAGTTATATATGTATGTACGTTATACATTATATGTATGTATATAGAGTTATATATATTTCATTATATATATTTCATTATATATATTTTATGTAGTTATATATAGATAAACTTCTGAAACTTTGAACAGCATTTTCTTTCTCCAAAGAGTTTGGTTTTAAAACTTAACTTAAAATCCTTAACTTAAAATCGCTTTTGAAACTTAAACATGAATAATGAATGACTTCTTTGTTTCCTCTGACTGGCTCACTGGCTTCAAAGATAGTGGAATCACAAGGGGAAAAGATTGATAGGATATAAAAAGTAAATAAAGCAAATATTTTTTAAATAATATATATATTTTTTAATTTTTTAATTTTTTTTTAAATTTTTTTAAAAGTTTATTTACTTTGAGACAGAGAGAGAGAGATGAGAGAGCATGAGAGGGGGAGGGGCAGAGAGAGAGAGAATCTCAAGGAAGATCTACACAGCATGGAGCGCAACGCAGGGCTCAAACCCACAAACTGTGAGATTGTGACCTGAGCCAAAGCCAGGTGCCCAACTAACTGAGCCACCCAGGGGCCCCTATTTTTTTTAAATATTTATTATATTAGACTTTAAACTTCTTAAGGATAATGTTTATGACAATTTGTTTTGGGATTAACCTGAGAATATATCCTAACTAAGCCCTGGATTAGTGTTTGATTGAATCAAAGAAAGATGTTAATCAAGTCCAGACTCTGATCTTAATAAAGACTGTAAAGAAAGATGTTACTTCTCAGTTAAACGCTGTGGAGCCTTCGTGTGTATACCAGCAAGAGAAGAATTTAGATGAGAAAGGCCAGAGAGAGAAATTCCATGTGAAATCCAAAAGGAGAGAATACATCCAGTACCCAAGATTTGCTGATTCCAGAGAGAATGAGTAGAGTTGAACAGAACTTAAGAAACAGTTACTTATAAAACGAACGAAAGAGGAAGGAAGGAAGGAAGGAAGGAAGGAAGGAAGGAAGGAAGGAAGGAAAAGAAACAACTATTTGCTCTTCCTCTGATCTAGCTAGATCTGTAAGTAGACCAAGGTTTAGTAGAAGAAGGACTATACTTGAGATACAGCTAACAGGGATTCCCTTTTCTTTTCATCAAACACACCAACCTTTTTCTGTTTTAAGAAGTTTGCACTAGTGTTTGCATAGCTCATTGCTATTTATCCTACAGGTCGTCTCTCAAATGTCACCTCCTCCCAAATCCTTCCCTAACCACCTGACACATCATAATCTCTACCCTTCTGCACCAAAGCCTCATTATTCTGTCACACCACCTATTTAGATTTTTTTTACCTGTACTATTTTTTCATGTACCTGTTATTTGTTTGCTGTCTTGTAAACCTCCTCAACTCCTAGACACATAATTTACTAGCATGTGACGTTGCTTATTTAATATCTACACTAGTCACTTTATTCTGTAGAATGTGGATAATAACATGCTTATCTCTGAGGATTGTTTAGAAGGCTTTAGTGAGATAACACATGTAATACAATTAGGACAATATCTGACACGCAGAAAACTTGAAAAAAACAGCTATTTTTTCATAAAAGAATGAACAGATGAACAAACAAAAACCATTGGAACAACAAACTGTATCTTCTAAAACTATACATAATAAATATTAGATAAAACTTTGGTATCTCAAGCCAATTTCTCTTTTTTATAATAGCCCAGCTTAGAGTCTAGTCTACACAAAATGACAAAGAAGGCAAGACTGCCAGGTTATTTCTTTTTCTGCAATTAAGCAAGATCTTCTTCTGCAAACCACAGGGCTTGAGACCCTATCCTTTACCCACGCCCCTCTCCAGCTTCCCTACCTTTGCTGGCTTCAAATGTCAATGGCTCTATTAATGACCATATATGTTCTCCTCACAGGGCTTTCTGGGGAATAATGAGCTAATGATAAGGCACCCCACTTGATGGGAATTACAGTACTTATTTCAAGAGACTCTGTGATGAAGGAAGTTTTATAAGTCCAGAGGGCCTTTTGGCTGCCCCTCAACTATTTCACACAGGTTCCTGCTCATAAAGCCAGTCCAGACTGAACTGTGAAAACAATTCATGAAAAACTGAAGTTTAATGCCTTATCTGAAATGCAACACAAATCTTGATATATCATCTTATACATCTTATACAAAGTGCTCCAAAATCCTATAGATTTTGACCTGAGATCATTTGGGAAATGATTAAAAAGCGCAATAGGCTACCCAGTTTGGCACAGTTTAGTAAAACATGATGGCTTGATGAAGAGAAATGCTGCGGATTTGTAATAGTAGATCGAGAAGGAATTATGAAGAACCATTTACGAAACAGATTTGTAACTCTGAGTCTGTCCAAAACTATAAGATTATTTTTCTAAAGTCTAGAATTTAGAAATCCTGGTAAATAGTGTTTAAAATTGTGATGGAGGAACATTTGCTTTTGCTAGAAACAATAGAATAGAAAGATAAACAATAATTTCTTTCAGTAGTAGTTGCCAAAGGTCAGAGCAAAGTTAAGACAAAGTTTCCAAACTAAAGTAGAACCTATAAAATAAAGTATTTTAGTCACAATTTACACAACTTTAAATTAATGTATTCTATACCCCAAAACCTTCAGATGCTATCTTTTACTTAACTCATTAAGTCACATTGTCTAGAATAAAATGCTGCTTAATGTTATTGATGAAATCTTATGTCTGAATATTATTTTAGCTAATCTACTGAAACCCATCAAAGTAACCATTTTAGTTCTCTTTCCATTCTCATTCAATAATGTGATTTTATTCCTGACATTAAAAATAATGTCCTCTAGGGGCAGTGGAATTCAGTGTGATGTGAGCAATCCGCAGATGCCCCCAGATGAAGAGTCTCCGCTCGGAGGAAAATGAGTCACTTCTCTTCATCCCAGCTTTGACTCTCAATTGCCTTCAAAACCAAAATCCAGGTTAAATTAAAAACAGGAAAGTCTATATATACTGGTTCCTTTCATAGGAACCAATATAAAAACTAATATATTGGGGCCCCTGGGCGGCTCAGTTGGTTGAGCGACCGACTTCGGCTCAGGTCATAATCTCACAGTTTGTGAGTTTGAGCCCTGCGCGGGCTCTGTGCTGACAGCTCAAAGCCTGGAGCCTACTTCAGATTCTGTGTCTCCCCCTCTCTCTACCCCTCCCCTGCTCACGTTCTGTATCTCTCTGTCTCTCAATAAATAAACGTTAAAAAAAAAATATATCGACCACATTTCTCAACTGAAGAGCTGAATATATTCCAAAATATTTTGGAAGACTTGGATCTTCGGTAATACTCTCCATTTGGGACACAGCAGTAGGATATAGCCTTCTAGTCATTTAGTAGATATGATTTCAGAGTTAATGAAGGCTTTCATTCTCTGTAATCCTTTTCCTAACATTTTCATTTCTACGTCTACACTTCTTGCAATATCGTCTACCGTTCCCCTCACCCCCAAGATCCATTTTTTTCCTCTGAAAATGTAATTTTATATTTCCTAAAGTCATCTTCCTACACACGCGCTGCTTTTGGTTCGGTTTATACTAATCCTACTTCTGAATCCCAGCATGAAGACGTAGGACTCGAGACAGAGCACCACATCCCAGTGGATATGCAAATTGAGTTAAGAAAGGACTCATGAGCCTAATGTTACAGCTGGTGTATTTCACCTGTCTGGCCAGAGTGTTTGGGTCAAGGATGGACACAGAACCCAAGCAAGCCAGTGAAGCTCAACCAGAACTTTTGGTGGCTTATTGAAATGGAGATGATCTTTCCTTTAGATTGAGGTTAGTAATAAAGCCATCTTGAGTTGCTGAGAGCTACCTAACCTTCCTGTGGGAGGAGCTGCCTACATAGAAAGCCAACACAGAGGAAATTATGGCCGAAAATAAAGACATTCTGAATTCTTACCGTATTATTTGAACTCCTGTATCTAGCTATTCCTGAAGACCTCCTGCCAAATTTTCAGTTACATATACAAACTAATATTTCTTTTTTCTGAAGTCTGATTCAGTTGGGTTTTATATCACCTGGGACTAAAAGGTTCTGTCAGTATATGGCTCCTTTACTTTTCCAGAATGTTGGGATCTTCCGTCATAATATTCAAACAGATAAAAACAAAGATCACTGAATTATTTAGACAGAAAGTAGATTGAAAATTTTCCCTGTTAATCCAGAGATTAGTGAGGAAACAAGCACATTAACTTAGCGTCCCATGGCTCCTCAACAAGGCTATTACAATCGTTCTGGGTAACATGACATATATCATTGACATTAGTATAATGAAATAAGTGGTCGTATATGATTAAGCCACGTGCCATAGGCTTTCCATAAGCAAATGAAAATACATACAGCATGTTTGAGCATTATAATAATTTCCAGATTTTAAAAATACATAGCTCAGTCAATCCATAAGTCAGTTATATTTTTGGTTACTCATTCATTCATTCATTCATTCAAGAAATGTTGGTTGGGTACCAACTGTAGTCCAGTCATTTTGCTTCCTGCTGAATGCACAATATCTACGTAGATTAATCGGCACTTATTTTGCCTCTTAAACCCAATGGATTATTTCAGTATCCGTTGATACTTCCTTTACAAGATGGATAGGAGGGGAAAAAAAAAGAGAGATGAAAATCTTTTCAGTTAAATGTCATCACTTGTAAATGATTTTACTGGTAGCTGAATGGAAAAGGACTTTTAACTGAATGAACAGTGAGAAATTTGGAGATTATTTGTCATTTCCATTTTCCTCTAATTTCCTTCTCACCCGTTTTAATAAATCATTGGTAATTGGCCGTATTCCAAGTGAATAGATCTGTCAGAAAGTCCAGGTCATGATGTTCATTGTAAGTATTTCAAAATTGTCACCTCTGAAATATTTTTGTCTACCTAGAAATTGAAAAGTGGACAACTTTGTAAAACTATCTGGATAATTCAAGCTAAGTATCCTCATGATTGATGTCCAGTGAAGTTTTTGATGATCATAACATCATAACAAGTTTCATTTGGGGAAATTCAGTAAGATTAAGCAGTTTGGACATTATACAGTGAACCAAGGTTCCTGGAATTCACAATTTGAACCTCCATAACTTTGCCCCCAACCATTTGAAGAAGGGCGTTATTTAGTGCTAATAGCTGCAATCATTATGTTTAAAGGCAAAGAGAAAATACTGTAAACAAAGCAGGAAAATATTTTTGGTGTGTAGCATAAACACACAAACAATTATCTTAAAATGTAATCTTCATGTGACTTATTAAAGTAGATTACATTTTAATGTGCATTGCAATTTGCACATTATAGAGAGCACTCTATATGCAGCGTTAACTGTGTGACCAGCCTGACAACCTGCACAACTGAAGATATAAAAAGAGAAAAAAACCCTCTGCTATCTTTCTCTAAATGGATGTATTTGGTGTTGATAGTCAGATACAGTTTTCACCTTTATCCCAGCTTGTTTCTGACCCAGTGGGTTAGTGTTAATCACCACTGTAGGCACCAATAATTTCCCCATATGTGGAATTTGATAAGTTAGAGCACCCACTTCAATTCAAGAAGATTCCAGCTGACTATCCAGTTATCGCTATGGACAGCTTCAAGCACATCCATGGCTGGCCTTGTATTCTTAGCTTTATCAAGCGCTTTGCACTTTTTGTCTTTTATCTCTTAATTGAGACCTGACTGCAAGAAATGCCTATCTCTTCAACTAGGTTGCATTAAGTATTAACTTTAACTGCTTTGGGTACTTGAGGTACAGAAGAGGGGAAAAAAAAGCCTTAAGAAGCTGTGTAGAGTGGAAAATCTTCCCAAATCTCTATTTATAAATTGTGTAAATGCTGCAGTGTTTTTTAAAAAGTAAATAAATCTTTATCTCTTTTCCAGATTTAAAAAAAAAAAAGTGTTTATATTACCAACTGGAGGAAAGTTTATGAATCCTCCATCATATTTGGCAGTAATAATAATCCTACAATTCTGGCCAAAAGAGATAATATTTAGGAAGAGTAAATAATTCAGTAATAATAGATGAGAAAGAACTTGGTATTTTATGTCTCTGGAATATCTATGGACTGGCTCTTCTCTAAAGGATATGGAAATAGGTTCTATCTGAGCTGAGAGCACACCAATCCAAGGATTCGGGTTCCAAGTCTTGCAATTTCCGTTTCTAAATATTCCCCCATTTCTAAATATCATCCAATTTGTACAGTTCCATGAACCACTTGAGGACTCTATCTGTGGTCTTTTCATCTTTTCTCCCAAGTTTTCCTGTATATAGTAGACATTCAACTAATGAATGCTCATTGACCTAAATGACATTCACATGGGGTCTTGCTCAGCATTTGGGGAACCTCCCTGTGACTCCTCTTGTGTTCCTCTGCGACGGAACACAGAGACTGCCAGCCCTGTGGCACCTCTGATAGGTGCTCCTCCGTGACTAATACAGAAGTATTACTTGGAGAATACGTGTCATGAACAAAAACAGTAGCTTTAGACAATAACACCGAAAAACTGAAATCCAAGAAAAAGGGTAATTTACTAGAGGAAGGGGGCCTGATTGTCACAAATCGAAATGGCACGGCTCCGTTTTGATACCTAAAAACTGAGAACAAATGCAAGATATTAGTGGTGAATATCCCGTCACTCAAAATGGTCTCAACTAAATCGAAGTCTGGACGAGAAACATCTCCCTAAGAATCAGATCAAAGACCAATCTCTAAAATTAATTTAGAGCTGGGAAGATGCAAAGAAATGTAGAATAACAAGACTGTTATCAAACTCACAGTAGTTATTATAATAAATTATAATTTAGTAATTATAAATTCACGTTACTAATTGAAAGTAAATTTCCCATATTGTATGTAATTCCAGTTAAAAACTCAGTGATAAACCATACATTAAAGAGTGCATGGTGAAAGACATCTATCCATACAAGGAGATGTTATGTTTTGAAATTTTCATATATAGCAAATAGTACTCAAGCCCACGTTCCACCTGGACGCGCTGATTACCAAAAAGCTGTCTAGATTTGAAAAAAAGAATGAAGGGAAAAGAGAATCATAGTTCTTTTTTTTTTTTAATTTTGTTTTTTGTGTTTCTTTCTTTATTTTGAGAGCGAGTGTGCGCGCACATGGGGGAGGGGCAGAGAGAGAGGAAGAAAGACCATTCCAAGCAGGCTTCAAGCTACCAGCACAGAGCCCTAGGTGGAGCTTGAACTCACAAAACTGAAACCTCGAGATCATGACCTGAGCCAAAACAGAGTCCCAGGCTTAACCGACCGGGCTACCCTGGTGCTCCGAGAGAATCATAATTCGAAAAACAAATGAATGTTAAGTCCAAATGAGAAGAAATTCTACCCGCCACCACTCATGGGGTACCAGAGCACTGTGGTATGAATTAAAGTTTCATTCATTCATTCATTCATTCATTCATTTCACAAATCTCTGAGGACTTTGTAGGTGGAGGCACCAGAGTAGCAAAATGAACAGGCTTTTTTGTGCTGCCCTCTGGGCATGGTTGGCAGAGCGCACGGCTTATTCAAAACTGTGAATCGTTAAAATTTGAATCAGAAGGGCTTTAGGAATAGTGTTAACTGACAGAAAATAACACAATCTATTCCTCACCTAGACTCCTACAATGGAATACAGATTTTCCTTCAAGGTTCCCAATTCATTGGTTGGTCAGACGCATTCTGTCCTCTCTTATGTCCACACCAGGTTCCAATGCCTGCAAGAATCACGGGGTGACATCACCAACACGAGCTTGTACAACCTCCACTTGTTACGGGGAACAATAATACTATTAATAAGGGTTTTAATATTCTGCTTTTCTGTGGACATGGAGAATATGTAAAAAGAAGCATTTTTTTTTTCTTTTGTGCTTTCACTTCAACTTCTAAAAATCCCCCTCCCCACTTAAAGGCAAAGACAAAATACTCTCATTTTATTGTTTTCTTATAGGCTCATAAAATTTTAGCTTTGTGTTACTTTTTCAAAGACTCTATTAAACTTGATACATGAGACTGGTAGGCTGCCACAAACTCATAAAAATCTTTTCGAAGAATGGCTGCCTAGCAGTGGAAATTGAATGGCAATTTCTAAGAATCAAGCTAATGGCTTAAACTATAGAAAATGTGAAGCCCGCTAATAGACAATTTAGGATTTCCCCTCTCCCCCCACCCCCCACTGGAGAGAACAGAACATGAGCTTGAATAAAACGGCACCGAGATCTTATTAATCTTCGGTCTGTAAAAGCTCAATTGTCTTAAGCAATGGGCTGTGGTATACATACCACAGTAAAATCTATGCTTAAAATGTTCTCCATATTTCAGGAGCTAAAAAGCTCTGCACCTTTTGACTATGTGGACACTTGTATTATTGTCAGTTTCAAGAGTTAAATATTCCAGCAGGAATTTGTTACTACACAGCGGTACATAATGCCTGAAAACCCCCCGCACCAATATTGCTCTCAAATTGGCAGCAAGTGAACAAGGGACATGAAGGATGCTTCAGCCCAGTAACCTATCCTTCCTTCTCTCCTGGGAGCCACTTGGCCAGCTTTCATCCTCATAATTATAATAAATTTGACATTTCATAGATAATATTGATTTCTGTATTTTAGCATTTCACCATAGGTGACAGTCTAGCGTCAAGAATGAAATTTCTATTGATCTCCTGCGCATTAATCTCTCATGTGTATGTGATCATTTTTATAAGACCTTTTACTGCACATAAATCAATATTTCATATTTTCAGCTATGCCAGAGGAGATGTCATATTTGTAAACTGTGAGTTGACACCTGCAATTCCTTCCTGTTCAGCTTCAACTGTTCAGTAAGAGTCGATTCAGGGTTGGGAAAGGATCAAGCTCAAGAAACAAGGTAGATGAAAGGCACGAATGTAGACTAGAGTAATTAGCTTAATGAACAAAGAAGCCAGGTAGTGAAATAAAGTGGAAGGATGTTTCTTCTATAAAAATTGCTTCTATGGACATAGCATCTGTGAGACAGTTTGGCTCTCCATCCTTGCTAGGGAGCTGGTACTAGATTTAAATGTCTGTGTTGATAAGGAACACCGAAATACTTTTAAATAATTACTTTAAAAGAAACAAAAAATCTTGTTGGATAAGAAAGTCACTACAATTTCACAAGTGTTTAACATATATGATCTTCTTACCCACAGACCCAACAGGGTGTCAATGCTGATGTAATAGTTTTGGGGACTGTGATCGGTTTCCTAATTTAGCAATCATTTTAGGAAGTAAGGAAATAATTTTCCTAGTTCATGTTGAATGGTTTCCATATTTCAAAAAAAAAAAAAGATCTTAGAATTACATACGAAGATTCTAATGAATCAGAAAACAATAATATTATGAACAGAATGTAAGCTCTTCTTTGTATGAATTTTAATGCAGTGTGGGGACTAGCATGTATTTTTAACAAGTGAATTCTTCACTCGAAAGAGATAGAACTCTTGTAACTACTTAGGGATCCACTAAAGTATTTATTTTGCCAATTTCAATAGCAAGTAAAAAATCAGCATGCATTTGTATATAATCTTGCTGGACTTGTCTAAGCCTTATTATTTTCAAAAACTGTTTCCTATTTATTACATAATTGGAGTTTATCCATGACATATTTTAAGAGCTTTTGGAACAAACCATTGGACACGAGCTGATCTATGTGGATGTTTATGCTTCTAACTATAAATTTTCCCTGCTTATTCTTACACTTGCTGATAGAGGTTATTAAATGCAAAACTCAATTTGGATGTGGTCTAATATAAATGAAAAGGTATTGAGGATAAATGCTATCTTGTACAGCATTAACATTTATTCTTCACAAAATTGCTATCCCACATATTTAGAGAAGTTCAGAACTCTAAGCCTTGTGCAATAAACATTTTCAGAATCTGACAAAGATGCTTTTAATTCAATAAAGTGTTTGCTGGTTTAAAAAGAACTACTTTTTCCCAGATAAAAGTGGACTTGGAAATGTCCACTTTCCAGCAATTTCCTATAGTCACTATTGACACACTATTATTTTAAATTATATGTCGTTTCACTAGAAGGAAATGCTACTCTTGCTTATTTTTTAAAGGCCAACCCTTTTTGCTGGTTTCTGAAACATGTTCCTGGCCATAAAATATGTCAGCAAATGACTGTTTTAACATGATGACAGACACATTATCGGAGTGTGACTGACTAGTGTATGAGTGACTATATTTTGACAGTTGTGTCAGCTTCTGATTGAAGGAGCACAATTAAAAAAAACAAAAAACAAAAAACACCTAGACTGAATGGTAGGGCATTACTGAAGAAGTCAGCAGGTAGAATGCACCTTTACAAATAGCTTAGTTTCTCAAGTGGCTAAAGAGTTATTTAGTTGTGAGCTTTAGACATTATAAAACTTATTTTGTTTGAGACCCAATTAACATTACAAAGGGCCAGGCAGCGGAAATTTGTGTCCTCAGAACTTAAGAACTTTGACTTTTAATGTCCAAGTTGACTGGATCTAATACTTTTCATTTTGTCTTAGTTAACTTTCACTGTACATTTTGGCATTTTATTTCTTTAAGGGGAAAATTTCTGAGCCCTGAAATCCCAAAGCTGAAATGACCACCTACATTCCTTACTAATATCTATTCCTTAAGTAAATTGAATAAAGAACCCCATATTCATTCTCCTGGGGGGGAAATATTCCTCCAATTTTGTGAGCAAAAACTTTTACTAATAATAGGGTGTTTGGGGTGATACTTGCAAAATGATGGAGGGCATTTTTTTTAACTGGTGTTTTAATTTTCACTTGATGATTTTGCTATTTCTTCGTGTCTCTTTCTCCGCTCACACTTGTCAGTTGCCTTTTATATTCCAGAATCCATAGAGATTTCTCCTGGACACAAGATATCATTACATCTGCTCTCATACCTCTCCCCTCCATTGCCCGGATCTAATATTTGCTATTCTTGGTAAGGCTGGAGTGCACATCTTCTTGGTTTCTATGGCACCCATGGACACTATGTCATTGTACTCAACTATATTATCATTTTAAGCATTTATATTTCTTTCTTTTCCCAAAGTTGATAAATCTTTTTTTTTTTTTTTTCCTGTCAATGTTCCCTTTGTTTGTATTTAGTAACCACTAGATGACTAAGCAAATCTTTGTGGAATGAATGAATGAATGAATGAGTAACACAATCAGTGGTAGTACATTTAAAATATGTTTTACAATGAGAGGGCCATGAATTCAATGATGTGGATTACACAGAAGAATCCACTTCCTTATTTTAACAATAGTATAAATTTAAGTTCTTTAATGTCAATTTTTCTTAATCAAAAGGTACTTAGCATATGGTAGAAAATCAGTTAATAGCCTGCAAAGTGTAGTAAGTTTTTAGCTTTTAATTCATACAGAAATATTTTTTAATTGGTAGGTGCACAAAAAAGTTGTCCCATAGCTTCAGTATTTTAAAAATATGCAGGCTGTTGGTGTTTTAATGTGAGAAGAAATAAAAAATTTTAACAATTACATTTGGAGTATATTTCTAAGATCTTTATAATTTTAAAATAGCAACAATTTTTCTAAATAGGATATGGAAAAAAAACCCTCTTTTCTTCATATTAACTTCCTAAATATAGCTGGTGACTGAACATTATATATATTTGAGGGAAATTTTGGCTTAATTTTTCAAATTACTTAAAATGTTATAATTTATAAGTCAAAATTTCAAGTTCTAACTAAAAATTTTAAGACGAAAAATGTATATAGAAATTATTAGAAGTCATGTAAAACCTCAAATTATGGTGAAATTTAGAAATGTCTAGAAAACAGGGGTGCCTGGGTGGCTCAGTCGGTTAAACGTCCAACTTCGGCTCAGGTCATGATCTTGCGGTCCGTGGGTTTGAGCCCCGCATCGGGCTCTGTGCTGACAGCTCAGAGCCTGGAGCCTGTTTTGGATTCTGTGTCTCCCTCTTTCTCTGACCCTCCCCTGTTCATGCTCTCTCTCTGTCTCAAAAATAAATAAATGTTAAAAAAAATTAAAAAAAGAAAAAAAAGAAATGTCTAGAAAACAAACATAGATTATAGCATTTTAAAACTAGAATAAATTTGATTATTTATTAGTTGTTTCTGTATAAATTATACATTTGGAGTAACTGACAACAGACAAAAAGATCCAATTTTCAAAACAAATTTGATGTCCTAAAATTACAAGATTGTCAATGACAACATGGACACTGAGAGAAAGAATACTTTCTAGCATGAAATTCAAAGATGAAATGAACATTATGGTAGGCTTCATAATATATGAAAACAACCAAAGTATTTCAATGAAATTCAAGAATTTGATATGCTGCAGCAGTAAAAATTCCCAGGATTAATATTAAAGGGTAGATTCATATAAAAAAGGAGTTTATTAAATATGTATAAATTGAAATCTATGTATATATGCTGTATAAATATTTTTACTAATGGATTCTGATGGGGTACATTTACCCAAAACTTCATCGTTCAGTAATTAATATCAAAGACACATAAAAAATTCAGATTTCTATGAGGTTTTTAAAAAATGTTTTTAAATTTTTTTTTCAACGTTTATTTATTTTTGGGACAGAGAGAGACAGAGCATGAACGGGGGAGGGGCAGAGAGAGAGGGAGACACAGAATCGGAAACAGGCTCCAGGCTCTGAGCCATCAGCCCAGAGCCCGATGCGGGGCTCGAACTCACGGACGGCGAGATCGTGACCTGGCTGAAGTCGGACGCTTAACCGACTGCGCCACCCAGGCGCCCCTAAAAAATGTTTTAAAATTAAAATGTTGAAGCATGTTAGGATGAGAAAGAAGTACTTAAAGAGACAACTATTTAATTAAGGATTCAATGGACACATTTTTGTTGATGTTTTTACCAAGAATAATACGACAATTTTTATAGCACATAAAAAATGGAGAGAAAGGAAATGATTCAGTTGCTCTTGTTGCATCTTCAGAGCTAAAATTGTAAGTAAAAGGAAGAGCGTTTATTTTAATTGTAATCAGAGCACAGTATGGAATATTTTTGTTCATGTCTTACTCATGGAATCTTTTAAGAAATTCTTGTGTTGATTCTGGTTTCCCAAAATTTAGAAGTTAGAAAGGAAACCAAAGATGGAGGATTACCCATTAAAGGCTCAGCTTCAAAAATAATAACAGTTCTAGAGAGAACGTGACAAAGTATGTATTAGCATAAAGATATACGTGCCAAAATGTAATTAAAAGTGGTAGTCAACCTAAATGCTATCTATCATTCCCCTTCTAAAGTCCTCTCTGCTAAACTTTGGAGCAAAGTGGGGGTTTGTGATGAGTGGAAGGGAGATTTTCCATTTACTTTTTTCCTTTTTGAACCATTTTAATTGTCTACACATATTCAATTACTACTTTCATGATTTCTAAATAAAACAAATGATTATTTAAGCAGGGTAGTGACAGTTTTTGTGTTCCTTTCCCTTTCTGAATATCTATGTCCAAAAACTTTCTCAGTGTTTCCAAAATTTCTCAGTGTTTCAGTCTCTCTTCCCTAAGTGAAGAATATTCCCTACTTCTAGCTTTGGGTGTTATGAGGATACCATGAGTTAATATAAGTAAAGTGCTTAGAAGAGTAAACTGCTATACAAACATGAGCTAAGATTAGCATTCTCCCTCCAGATGTTCCCAAAGATTCCCAGGGTGGTTTGCTCAGTCCAGTTCAACCAGATTGTTATTATCTATGGAAAGCCTGGTCAGTCAGCCCATTTTCTCAGCTTTGCCACCGTCACTGTCACACAGTATCACCAACAAACACAGGCAATCTGGGCAATGGAAGAATAATGCATTGATTCGACGAATATGTGTTGAGTGCTTTCTATGAGCCAAGTATACGCCTAAGCACTGAGAATACAATAGTGAACAAAGCCAAGCCCCTGCTCTGGTGCAGTTTATATGTATTTTCTTGACCTCGCTTATGTTCAAACGGCCACTGGTTAGCAGTCTAAAACTGAGGTCACCAAGTAAGTTGGTTTGTCCTACACTAGCCTTAATTTTGAGGGCTGTTATAATAGGAAAGTAAACAGTTTTCCGACAGTTCTTCCCCAAAAAGAATACTTTAAATTACTGAAAATGCCTCATGTTACAAAACCAAGAAAAGACTATTACAGTCACGAGTATATATTTGTATATATGTATGTGAGAAAATGTAGGGTCAGCGATATGTGTTAAGTGAAATTGTACCTGCAAGCCACAAAATGAAAGAGATTTTTATTGAACTTGTGTTTTATTTGGATTTAAACTTAAATCTTCTAATGCCAAATTTCCACTCACAAAAAAACACCTTGAGAAACAAAAACACTTCAGTGCATCCAGGTGTCAATGGTAAATTTTAATCAAAGTAAATATTTTGTAATTGACACTAAAATCTTTTTTTTTTTTTCAACGTTTATTTATTTTTGGGACAGAGAGAGACAGAACATGAACGGGGGAGGGGCAGAGAGAGAGGGAGACACAGAATCGGAAACAGGCTCCAGGCTCCGAGCCATCAGCCCAGAGCCCGACGCGGGGCTCGAACTCACGGACCAAGAGATCGTGACCTGGCTGAAGTCGGACGCTTAACCGACTGCGCCACCCAGGCGCCCCGACACTAAAATCTTAAACCTAAACGCAAATGTATACTTGCATAGGGTTTCCCCCAGGAAATGTAAACATATTGTATTCTTTGTCCATGACAGCTATCCTTGAAAAACTGATTCTACATGCCAGTGATATAATTTCACAGAATTCAAGCAACAATGCTGATCAGCAAACCTACCAGTAAAATTCTAGCCTGGCCAAGTTGTTTTATAATTCCATCACCATGGAAAAAGAAAGAATACAGAATATCAGTGCATAGCTATCCCTAATCAAATTTGCATTCCTTGGAAAGAAAAGATTCAGCCTTAGGGGAGAAAATCCCAAGCAATGGAAAAGGGGTGTCTACCCATTGGCTAAATTGAAAATTCCTTATGAGCACAACCAGACTGAGATTACACATACTCATAGAATCTTGCAGTGTTTTCCTAAGTGAGATTACATTTTCCATTTGAAAAAAAGGAGAAACACAAAACTGCATTCATCTGGAAAAGAGTAAGCTGTGATTCGGTACATCCCATTGCTTCCAATGGGAGTTACTTCAATATGCATCTGTTTACTCCACACATCTCAAAGCAAACCTTTTTCATAATCTATAATGTTAGAAATTATGTTCTTATGGTTATAAATATTAGCAACTGAAACTTTAACTCATGCAAGATTTACTGTTTTTGAACTCCAAATTTACATGGCCATATAATATATATTTATTTTTTCAACATGTAAACATATCACACAGTAGACATATTATATATGGCAGCATGTAAAAACACACATGAGCCTTATCCTCCTGTAATTTAAAGTATTATAGGGTGGAAAGTAAATACACAAATAAGTATCTAATTATAAATTCTGATGAATGTTTTGAAAATAATGAAGAGAAAGGAGACCCACTCCAAACTGTGTGGTTCAGGGAAAGTTTCTAGAAAGAAGAATGAAAACAAAACACGAAAGATAAGAAACTTTTGAGTGAACTGAGGGACAAAAGCATGTGTGAAGGCTTTGCTAGGAAATTATTTCACTAACTTATGGAACTAAAAGAACCATAGTTGAAGCTGGGTGAGAAATAGAATAATTCCAGGAGAAAATGGAGAGAGAGTCGAAGCCATTGGATGCAGGTCCCTGAGGCCAAATTGTTGTTGTTGTTGTTGTTTTAATTTTTTTTTAACGTTTATTTATTTTTGAGACAGAGAGAGACAGAGCATGAACAGGGGAGGAACAGAGAGAGAGGGAGACACAGAATCGGAAACAGGCTCCAGGCTCTGAGCTGTTAGCACAGAGCCCGACGCGGGACTCGAACTCACGGACCGTGAGATCATGACCTGAGCCGAAGTCGGATGCTTAACTGACCGAGCCACCCAGGTGCCCCGAGGCCAAATTGTTTTAATTAGAGGAATGACATTTTCAGATTTACGACATGAAACAATCACATCAGAGAGAGTTCTGAGGAGGGCAAGGAGTAGAAGAAGGGAGACCAATGGAAATGATGTCAGTAATGCACAAAAATGCTACGAAAGTCTGGTTTTTTCTTCTGACAACTTTAGACATCTGTCCTGGATGGGTGTCTATACAATTGGTAGAAACAAAACTAATTTTCTTTGAAGAACTTATCATGAATTGTTGTCAACAATAAACCAAAACCATTGTCTACCCATACTTCAAGCATTCCATGGGTTTATATGAGTTGTCATGGGATCCTAACTGACCTCTATAACATTTCCATACGGGTGACATATCTCATGTGAACGAATGTTGGGAATCTTGGTTAACAGACATGTGCTCAGCTCCAAAAGGAAACCACTCTTCATCTCCACCTATTTTTTGTTTTGTAGGAAAGGGGGTTCAGTGTTGATAAATTTCCAGTTTTCCAAAGTAAGCTAGAAATCTGGATTTTGATGTGATTTTTATGTTACCTCAATTAAAAACATATATATTTGTATTAACTTCCAGATCTTGTCAGCAATCGAATCTTTGACCATTATAAGGCTTATGTGGTGAAGTGAATAAAGATGATTCTATATATTTAAGAAGAGAATTTGGTTAAGCAACGAGATATTCTACAAAGGACATTTCTAAACCTAAACTAGTCTAAAGAATCCTCAACATTAATAGTTTTCCCCAAATCCAAAAACTATGCTTTTTCTAAAAATAAAATCTATAAAAAATTTTGACAAGTAATTTCTCAAAAAGTTTCTCAAATTCTCAATTTCTCAAAAAATTCTCATTGCACTCAATCCCTTAAAATAGGGATAAAATAATTTAGGATACTCAGGTAATCATTCATTCATTCAACAAATACAAGGGTCAAGCATTGTATTTGGCACTGTCCCAAATAGGATACAAAATAAAATTCTTGCTCTCGTGAAGCTTGCGGTCACTGGACGGGGAAGTTAAGTCAGTAGGTAAGTCAACACATTGCAGTGTGTTGAATGTTTAAAATGGGAGAGTACAGTGTGATAGAGAAATATATAGAAGGAGCACATAACCCACACTTGGATCTGGGAGATGGGGGGATGGGCTAGAGAATGTTCCTTATAGAAGTGCCTTATGGCAGAAGGATAAGTAAGCATTGTCTAGGTAGCATCTTCACTGGAAATAAACCAGAATTTACAGCAGCAAGCAACGGCCATTCGGTAATCCCCACCGCCCCGAAGATACTCAGCCTTAGTAAACTATAATCCATCTTTTACCTCACCTCTTGGGAACCCAGATTCCCCCCATGGGGCCTCCCATAACTACTGTGACCAGTTCTAAGCTATTATGTAATTTCTGTCTTCAAAATGTCCTACGAAATTCTCTCCTTAGTGCTTCCAGGCAACACTTGACTTCAGAAGAAAGAAGTGGCACAAATAAACTGAAAAGCTGCTGACTTCTATCAGAGAGAATGATGTCAGAAAAGTCAAGGCGCTATGGGACCACGGTTAGATAGAGAATGGTGGAGAGAAGAATGGGGATGCTCACTGTAGAACTTCCTGGTGAGGCAGGGAAACAAAGAATGTCTAGCTAGATCCTGGGAGAGACAGCCCAGGAATGCAGTAAGCGGATAAATGAAGGGTGAATCTAGATAGAGCTATGACATACAGTTGATATGTACACAGTGATTTCAATATCTACCAGGATGTATCCATTAAGAATCTTTTTATTTATAAAACCCAATTTAAACTGGCTTACACAAAGATTATTTATTGTTTCATATAACTGAAAGGTCCAAGGAGTATGTTGGGCTTCAGACACAGCAAGAGTTCAGAAGTTCAAATGATGTCATTGTAACCGGGTTTTTCTCTTTTCTCTGCGTTCTAGTTTGCTGGATTCCATCACTAAGCACAACGTGTTGATTTCTGACAGTGTCAGGCTTACCCTTGTGGTAGCCAGATTTGCTTTTCAGTTTTATGCCTTTGTTTTAGTACTTTATCCTGCGTTCTCCTTGGACTTTTTTTTCCCCTTCAGTTTCTGTACTGTGGTAAGATACACAGCATTTAAAACCTATCATTGTAACCATTTTTCGAGTGTCCAGTTCAGCGCTACTAAACACATTAACAACGTTGTGCCGCTATTAACACCATCCGTTTCCAGAACTCTTCATCTTGGAAAATTGAAACTCTATACCCAGTGAATATTAGCCTCCCAGCTCCTCCTTTCCCTCAGCCCCCAACAATCACCATTCTACTTTCTATCTCCATGATTTTAAACACTCTGAGTACCTCATAATTGGAATCATACAGTATTTGTCTTTTTGTGACTGGCTTTTTTCACTTAGCATAATGTCGTCAGTGCTCATTCATGTTGTAGCATACATCAGAATTTCATTCCTTTTAAGGCTACACAATACTGCATTGTATGCAGTATATGCATTGTATATGCACTGCATATGCCTCATTTTGCTTATCCATTCATCCATCAATGGATCCTTGGGCTGCTTCCAGATTTTACTTCCTGTAAATAATGATGCTATGAACATAAGTAAACAATTATCTTTTCAGGATAATTGAAGCCTTGCTTTCAGTTCTCCTGGATTTATACCCAAAAGTGGAAATGCTGAATCAGATGGTGATTCTATTTTGTTGTTGTTGTTGTTGTTTGAGGAAATGCGCTACTGTTTTCCATAGCAGCTGCACCATTTCACAATTTTACATTACCACCAAGAGTGTACAAGTATTCCAATTCTTCCACCTTCTCACCAATACATTTTCTGTTTGTTTGCTTGTTTTGTTTTTGATAAAAGCCATCCTAAAGGACATTAGTTGGTATTTCATTGTTGTTTTGATATGTACTTCCTAATGATTAGTGATGTTGAACGTCTTTTCATGTGCCTGGCCATTTGTATATCTTCCTTGAGAAATGTCTTTTGAAGTCCTTTGCCCATTTTTGAAGCAGGTTGTTTCTTTGTTGTTGTTGTTAAGCCTTAGGAGTTCTCTATATAACCTCAATATTAATCCTTTATCAGAATATGATTTGCAAATATTTTCTCCCATTCTGCAGGTTGGTTGCCTTTTTACTCTGTTTATAGCACCTTTTAATGCATCTTATAAAACTTACATGAAGCCTAATTTGTTTATTTTTGTCATCTGTTGTCTGTGCTTTTGGTGTCACAAGATGTTTAATTTTGATTTTAAAAAGGCAAGAGAGGGACGCCTGGGTGGCTCAGTCGGTTAAGCATCAACTCTTGATTTCGGCTCAGGTCATGATCTTGCGATTCATGAGATGGTGCCCTGCGTCAGTCTCTCCACTGACAGCACAGGGCCTGTTTGGGATTCTCTCTCTCTCTTCCAGGATTTTCAAGAATGTTTTTCCTTGTCTCCCTGGCTCTGATTAGGTGCCATGCACATACCTAAAACAATCCTTGTGACTGGATCCACACTTAGAATGCATACAAAAATAAGAAGCATTAGAAGGAGGACAATATTTGGGGAAATATCCTTAATCTGAAGATTTCTGGAATGGTAATGCACAGTGCAACCCACAAAATTTCACAAGTGATACAAAATCAGGGACTCAGTATTCTTTTGTACAAGCCTTGTAAACATTTGAGCAAAAAGACATCCCAACAATTAAACTTTTCTCTGCAGTTACAACCTGAAAAATACTCACTCTGCTACATTTTGCTCCACAGGTCAGTAGGAATCAAGATGTCCTATAAACATCCTTAAAAAAATAAATAAATAAATAAAACACAAACATTTAAAATAAGCTATACTGAATACTCTTCTATACTACTCTTTTACCTCAAGAATGATGTTGTAAAACCCGAATAGTTTCAAAGACCAATTAAAGCACAAATCAAAGTGAAAGAGATATATGTAGCCTGTTCTGTCTGCTATAACAGAATGCCACAGATTAGGTGGCTTCTATATAATATATATTTATTTTTCACAGTTCTAGAGGGTAGAAAGTCTAAGAGCAAGGTGCTGGCAGGTTTGGTGTGTGAAGAGACCCACTTTCTGGCTCAGAGATGGCCATTTTCTCCCTGTCCCCTTCCATGGCAGAAGAGGGGAAGGAGTTCTCTGGTGTTTCCTTTCTAAGGGTATTAATTCCATTCACAAGGAGTCCACATTTATGACCTAATCACCTTCCAAAGGCTCCACCTGCAACACCATCACATTGGAGTGGATTTAAACATATGAATTTGGGGGGCATACAAACATTCACTCTATAGTAAAATCAAAATAAAATAATTATACTGTTTTTTTTTTGTTTGGGTAACTGGTAACTCAAAGAATGCACTAGTGAAACATATTAGCTCATTAAAAGTATAAAGATATAAAGTAAATATAGATTTAATAGGTAGAAACCCTAGGATTTGCTGAAAAATAGTGTGTATAGCATAAAAAAGGAAAAGTTAGGAACAACTTTGAGAGGTTAGTTGATAATAATGACTTTTGCATTAGTCAGGACTAATAGGGCAAGGGATATCCATTGAAAATCAAGCCCATTAAATTTAGAGCAAACTAAAAAGAAATTGTGTAGTAACCTCAGTAAATAATAAATATGAAGCACTCATTAGAAACTCAACAAGTGGTAAACCTGAAAATTTAAATGAATCTGAAAATATTTTCTTTAATTATGAATTAAAGAACCATTAAGTGAAACTAGCATGAATAGAATTTTAAGGATTTCATAGATGGTAATTATACGCTCTCTTAATTTCATGTCCACCAATGTCTTAGTCATTATTTCACAAGGCAGCATATTCCATTATAGAACAACTTTTATGGTTAGAAAGTCCTTCTTTCATTTGAACTAAAGCTACTAGTTACTTCCATCCTACGTTAGAATCATTCAGGAAAAAAAAATTAATGATTTATACTCAGAATTAAAACCATTGATCCCTGTGTGATCCAACTAATGCAGACTAGAACAGAAATATGGCCTCCTTTGCTTAGGACACATATCTGCTATTAATGCCCCAAAATAAAAATTCATGATCTTTATTGACAACTTACTGTTACTGAATTCTGTGCTGGATATTGATTGTTTTATCACCAGCATTCATTTTCACTTCCTTGTATGTTCTCCCCTATACTGTTGAATAATCCCCCTTCCACCCCTCACCCCCTCTCCTCCAGATATCCAGCCCCTAATCCCTGGAACCTGTGAGTGTTACCTTCTATGACAACAGGGACCTTGCAGATGTTATTAAATGAAGAATGCTGAGATGGGGAGATTATCCTGGATTATCGAGGTTGACCCTAAGTGTAATCGTGCATGTCCTTATAAGAAGCAGGCAGAGGGAGATTTGGAACACAAAGAGAATCAGTGTGACGACAGGAAACAGGAAGAGGAAAACAGATGGTGTGATGCAGGGCCATGAACCCAGGAATAGGAATACTGTCCAGAAGCTGGAAAAGTCAAGGAAATGGATTTGTCCCTAGACTCTCTAGAAGGAATGTGGCCCTGCCAACACATTGATTTCTGCCCAGCAAAACCCATGTCAGACTTCTGGTCTCCAGAACTATGAGAGAATGATACCTGTGGTTTTAAATCACCAAGTGTTTGATAGTTTGTTACAGCAACCACAGGAAACTAAAACACCCTCTCTTGTGAGGGGGCAAGTGCATGAAATTTAGAACAGGGAAGAGAATACAAGTTATTATTATTCTCCTAGCAGTCATATATAGGCAATGAATTTGGCAATGGCTCCCAGGACATCTGTACCTCACCCTTTCATGCTGAAGTCAACCAGGTTCATTGGCTGTCAGCATCTGCAATTCCCATAAATTTCTGATTTCCGGAAACCTAGCAAAAGCTTTCTATGGCTTCTACCACCTCCTCAGCTCTGCCAAATGGTTTTAAGCTCCTGAATTTAAACCCTTCCTAAAAATATAAAATAAAATAAAATAAAATAAAATAAAATAAAATAAAATAAAATAAAAAAATAAAATAAAATAAAATAATAAAATAAAATAAAACCCTTCCTGTTTGAAAGACCTAAAATGCTGTTTTCCTGACAAAACCCCAACTACTAACATCCAAGCTCTGAATGTCCTGCAGCTTACTTAGAATAAACACAAAATATTTTGCTTCCAAAAATTTTACAAGGTTCTCATTTCTATAATTAACAACCATGGGAAGAGTTAAATATTTTCCAAAGCAATATAAATAAATATGTATAAAGAGAAAAGTAAAACATTTAATATTTACTTATTCCCTCATTCATTCAACAAATATTTATTGAGCACCAATTCTGTTGGAGATGCCATTACAATACTAGAAATGCAACATGAACAAGCTGGACATTGCCTACCAACAAAGCTGATAGTAAGAGGAGAAAAAGACAAATATATAAGCAATTGAATAGAGAATAATGGTCTATGACAAGGGAAGTACAAGGTGCTACAGAAGAACGCAAACTTAGCAGGATCAAGGAATGCTACTTGGACGAAGTTACATCTAAGCCAAGATCAAAAGCATAATGGGCATTACTAAGGCGTTTTGTAATTGGAAGAAATAATCCTTTTCTCCCCAAATCGCCTCACCTGCTACTTGGCCTCCTCCAACATCTACGAATTCCCACAGTACTCAGGCTATCTCCAACTTCTTTCCAAACAGACACCTCAAATGTAGAAAATGGGTCCCAAATTGCTTTTTGTTCTTGCTGCTGCTATAGTTGCTATTGCAATTACTTGAAATATATTATTGGCCAGCATAGGATTTTCAAAATTTCTAAAACCAAATGTCTTTATTCAGAATTCTGCAATTTACTACAGTCCTATTGTTTGGATTGAGTACTTCACACACTTATTTCGCCTACCAGGTGTCTCAGAGCATTTACTCATGAATCCTACTTAAAAAAAGGTCGGGGGGGGGGGGGCACCTGAGTGGCTCAGTCAGTTAAGCATCTGACTTCAGCTCAGGTCGTGATCTCAGGGTTAGTGGATTCGAGCCCCATGTCGGGCTCTGTACTGACAGCTCAGAGCCTGGATTCTGTGTCTCCCTCTCTCTCTGCCCCTCCCCCACTCAGACTCTGTCTCTCAAAAATGACTAAATGTAAAAAAAAAAGAGTTATGTAGACTTAAGTCAGTCAAACTTGGGTTTAGAGCTCAGTTCAGCACTTACTACATTTGTAATCTTGGACAAAGTACTTAAATTACCTAGTCTTTTATTATTATTATTATTATTATTAATCTGTAAAGTGAATATAATGATATCTAATCTTGCACAGAAATAATACCTATGAAATGCCCAGCTCAATAGCCAACATTCTCTTCCTTCCTTCCTTCCTTCCTTCCTTCCTTCCTTCCTTCCTTCCTTCGTCCTTTTTTCTTTCTTTTTTTTTAATATAGAGCAGCATGTAATCATATTGCAATAATTATGTACTAGCCTTTTAGATATAAATTAAAACATTTTTTCCAGCTTGAATATGAGCTTATAACCAGCAAAGTCTCAAGATTTTCCATTTGAAACAATCTGTCAAATGGATCAAATAAGTGGGGAGACTCAGGCCCCGACTTACCCTTCTTCTGCCCTCAGAGGAATGTCTTCTCAGTTAACATGGTCCTCTTTTTTGAATTATTAATGGCAATAGGAAAAAATTCTTCCTGGTTAGATCAGTAAATCCAATTTTCTACTGCCCACTTCAAGCATTAAGTCAAGCTCCAAATAATGATAGCATTATATCAAAGTAATGGACAAAATAGTCTATATCATGCAAAATTAAAATGTGAATTAATTTCCAAAGAAAAAAATATTTTCAGTGGTATTAGTTCTTTCATTCTTATTGCCTACTGGGAATGAAGAGAACTGCTCTCAAATCGTCTGATGGATTGGTCCCAGAACAAGCAGTAAGAGCTAATTCACCAATTAAGTTTTTAAAAATCCAAGGAACTGAGCACATGTCTAATAAAAAGAACATGGATCCCTGAAGGGAAGAAGAAGAAAGAGAAGGAGGAGGAGGAGGAGGAGGAGGAGAGGCAGGACACTGGATCACACAAAGAAGGCTATGTGGTATAATGAATGAAACCTCGCATTCACTATAGGAGGAAGTGTGTTCCATTACCACATGACCTTGAAGGAGACACGTGCTACTCATGTTCCAGGGTCTGAAGAGTATGATTGAATATAAATGATTCATCAAGAAATACTTAAGAAGACTCTGATATTTTGTTGATACTCTAAAAATGGCACAGTCTGCATTTTCATAATCTACATTGTTTTAGAAGGATTTATCATTATTGCTCACAGATTATGAGAACATAGGAGACAAGAACTACCCCTTTTCCAACTTTGTGCCCTGACAAATTTCCTAGAATAATGTTTTGAACACAGCATATGTATATCAAATTAAAGAAATCAAAAACCAGAGACAATTACACAGGTCCTAGCACATCTTTAAATGATACAAGGTTTTGTCTATTGTCCATGTGTTTGGACAATTATTGGGACCAATGTATTTGTCCAGGGGATTTTTTTCAAGGTTGCAAAATATTTATTTTCTTTAAACAGGGTCCTAAGTAGCAAAGAAACAAAACAGGTCCCAGACTCTGGACCGTGGACAGCTAGGAAGTTATTGGGTGAAAAGTTGGAGGGGGCTACCACCACCTAAGAGAGTTACAGAAAAGATGAGTTTCAGGAAATGGAGTTGCCTTCATGAATTCCAATGCCGGAAATGGCATGTCTGGGCAAGGGGGAGGGGAAGCCACAAGTGCTGTCATGAGGAAAGGTGCTGAAGGAGGGCTGTACTGTTTCTATGAAGAGTAATATGAAAACCACAAATGGCAAAGGATATAATGAAAATGAAATATAGGGGTGCCTGGGTGGCTCAGTTGGTTGAGTGACTTCAGCTCAGGTCATGATCTCATGGTTTGTGAGTTCCAGCCCCGCATGGGGCTTTGTGCTGACAGCTCAGAGTCTGGACCTTGCTTCGGATCCTATGTCTCTCTCTCTCTCTCTCTCTCTCTCTCTCTGTCCCTCCACAGCTCATGCTTTGTCTCTCTCTCAAAAATAAATTATTTTTTTTAATGAAATGAAATATAAACACTACAGCTATCGACTTCTAGAATAATTTCCTCCAATGTTAGGCTGCAGAAATCCGCAACCTGGTGGATTCTTTAGAAGCAACTGTTCTACTCAAGTTACCATGAGATATTCATTCCCCAAAATAAATAAAAAGCCTGGATAAACAAAGCATCCTTTTCTCCACAGTAGTATCATCCAATGTTTCAGACGCAGGGAAGGAGGTATATGCACCAGGTTTCAGACAAGTTTGACCTCAGTCTACCAAAAGATAGAAACTATTTTTAAGATACATCAGAACATGGGTTTAATTGGGGGGGTTGGGGGGAGGTGGTTGTTTTGGTTGAGTTTAGTTTTTTATGTGACTGTCTCCTTCACTGTAGCAAGAATTCCTCAAAAGGGATGGTTTTGATACAGTCGTCCTTGTTTTTACAGCTCTTACCATGGTACCTGGCATAGAGAAGATATTCAATATACTTAGGTGGGTGGATGGGAAGGTAGATGAATGGCTAGGTAAATATTCATAACTGAGTTGTGGCAATTACGGGTACTTAGAAATATCCTTTAATGAAGAGAAATGGCTTACATTCTTTTTTTTTTTTTAATGTTTATTTATTTTTGAGACCAAGAGAGACACAGCGTTAGCAGGGGAGGGGCAGAGACAGAGACACACACACACACACAGAATCCGAAGCAGGCTCCAGGCTCTAAGCTGTCAGCACAGAACCAGACGCGGGGCTCAACCCACAAACTACGAGATCACGAGCTGAGCGGAAGTCAGACGTTTAACTGACTGAGCCACCCAGACGCCCCGAAATAGCTTACATTCTTAAGTTCCCAGGCAAACTTTCTTTTTTTTTTTTTTTAAATATATGAAATTTATTGTCAAATTGGTTTCCATACAACACCCAGTGCTCATCCCATAGGATGCCTAGGAGAAGGGTACCTGGGTGGCTCAGTCGATTGAGCGTCTGACTTCGGCTCAGGTCATGACCTCTCAGTCTGTGAGTTCGAGCCCCTTGTCAGCTCTGTGCTGACAGCTCAGAGCCTGGATCCTGCTTCCGATTCTGTTCCTCCCTTTCTCTCTGCCCTTCTCCCACTCATGCTCTGTCTTTCTCTCTGTCAAAAATAAATAAACATATTTTTTTTTTAATGCCTAAGAGATTTTCCTTATTGGAAGATGAAAAGTTTTCTGATATCCAGACTAACCTACAAAATACCTTGGAGCCGGAGTTTTAACCTAAATACCAGAACATATGCACTGAAATGAAGGGACTAGAATATGATGAGTGTGTAGAATCTGTGAAAATGAACCAAAAAAATAACAGTGCAGTTTTATCAAGGTTACACACAAAGTAATCCAACTGCAAATCTAAGGTATAACTAGAAACCTTAAGACCTCTGACTTGGGACCCCAATGCCCCCTCCCTTCACCAAGAATCTTTCAGTTCTCCCTTCCCTGAGAAAAACAGGATATTTAGGTTTAGTGATTGTCCTTACAAGAAAAACACATGGTGTAAGTTTCCTATCCTAAAAAATTTCTTCCTAGAAAAATAAAGTTAGCAGGAAACTAAATGTTCAATATGTCATGTGAAAGGACAAGATATATATATGAATACCTCGGCTCTTTTGTTGTGATTAACTTAAATGGGAATGCTTTTTAAAGCCTAAAATCGCCAAATTTTACTAAAGGGGAGACTGTGCGGGTCTTCACATGCACCTTTAAGTATTCACTGTCACGTGATCGCTACCCCAGCCACACTGTATGTGTCACTTAGATCCATCTTGCTTAACCTTGCTAACTAATTATGGTTACACACCAGAGACAATGAAGGAAGGAAATTATTCTAAAGAGCTAATCAAAATATAAAAGCCACATGTCATTAAAAATGCAAAATTAACACACAAATAGCTATTCTTAGAGTTGGAAAAAAATTGTTCTAAAGATAGTCATTTGCTTCACATTTCAAAGAAATATTACCGTGACCAGAGGAATGCCAGTAAAGAGATGTCTGTGACTGTAACACAAAGCAAAATGGTGCTTTTCTTAGGTGTCATGAATTATGGATTAATCTGTAAGATAACTATTTGAATGGATTTATTTCTTACCAACAGAAAGTTGTTTTCCTTCCTTGAGAATACTGCCATTCCATCCTGAAACTTTTTGAGGAGCTCATTGTTGTTGGGATTTTTACTTGTTTGTTACAGAGACACATTTTTAAGAATTATTTTCTCTTAATAGTGAACATAATCACTTTTCCTTTTATTTCAATGGTTGAAATATGTTCCCCTGTTGGTAAATGTGGCTCAAGAAAATGACTGACCTTTTCAAACAAAATTTATAATTTTAGAAATGTAAAACTTAACATTCTTTAGTAATCCAATATTAAAATACATTTAGGTTGATCTATAAAACGCTATGATTTCAACTATTCTTTTTTGAGTGTGCAATAGAGAAGCATTAACAATGCGTGTGGTTTAGAAAAATTCATTTATATAGCTGTTTGCCATGTCATGATGTATTTTAAACAAAAGAGGTACAGACAAAGGTATTGATTTTAGGGACTTAACTAAATAAACAGTATGTAAATTGTGTCTTTTTCTGTAAAATTAGATCAGGACACACATATTACACTGCCTTTTTCTATAAGAATGACAGCTATTGAATTTGGCAGACATTGGAATTTGGTTAAAGAGTTACAGACCTTTGATCTTTGGATTACAATTAAATGAAACCATTGCAAAAGGACAGGAGTGGGCCACCCAATTCCTCAAGTACACCACAGCAGCCAGGAGGCGTTATCGCTTAGTGAGATATGGACTACATTCGGTTCTCAGTCCCATGCCTGCTGGTAGATGATGAGGATGGCGTTCATCAGAACGCACAGTAATACCACGAAAACACAATTTAGTGTTTTTCCTCCCCTTTGGTTTCGACTATATGTCCATGTGGATCTATTATACTTCCAAGTAGTGATATAATACCCTGGGGAGCAGTTGGCTCATATATATATTATATTATATATAGTATATATATGCTATATATATACTATATATATATATGCTATATATATACTATATATATATGCTATATATATATAGCATAGTATAGTATATATATGTATATATATATATATAGCATATATAGTGTGTGTATATATATATATAGCATATGTATAGCTATATATATATAGCATATGCATATGCTATATATATATAGCATATGCATAGTATATATATGTATATATATAGCATATATATACTATATATATGTATATATATATAGCATATATATAGTATATATATGTATATATACATAGCATAGTATATATATGCTATATATACTATATATAATATAATATATATAAATATATATTTTTTTCTTTCTTTCTTAAGACTCTATGTGGGATTAGTTTTAGAGTGAGTTGAGAGAAACACTGAAACTCGGGTTCAAATTCATTGGAGTTTTAAGGAAAACAAATGTAGGGAAAGAACTTAAGGTTAATGTTGCTCTAGTTACTTCCCCATTTATAGGAACATTTGTTTTGGGTTTTTTTGTTTGTTTTTCTTCTTTCTTTCCTTTTTTTTTTTTTTTTAATAACACTCTCTTAATCAACCTGGCTGTTAATAAATTAATGTTCATAGTTATACCCAAGAGAGTCATTCCCTTCAAGTCTTTGCTTTTTAAGCTAAATTCTCCAAGTTACACACAATGCCATTGCATCATAATGACAACACTTGACCACTATTTTTAAGAGGAGATTTACTGATAACCTTTTGAATAAGAGGACTGCTCTGTTCCCTATTAATTCACATTCTTCTATAACTATTAGTGATTCTAGCAAAGGGTGCGTACCCTAACAAACTGACAATAAACAGTGACTTTGCAAATTTTCTTAATCCACAATTATGTATTCATAGCAACAAATGGGCAAGTTAGCTCTCTCTTAGGTCTTTTTATCCAGCCCACCAGATCTGTGTTCTTCTTTTTTTTTTTTTTTTAAACCTTCTTTGTTATGTCATTCTGCAGACAGAGCTCAGGCTGTTTCCTGTCACCCACCGGAGCAAACTGCTCAACAGAAAGCACAGTTGGACAGCCCTTAATTAGTGCTACTTGGGGTAGTCAGTGTGTGAGCTTGTGTCAGCATCTCACTTAAACAGGAATAGAGCAGTGAGAATCAGCTGACGGTTTGAAATACGAGACACCAGGTCTTCCGCTTCCACCTACAGTCGTACATTGCACGCTGCACGCCTGTGAATGTTATGGAAAATGTTGGAAATGATGTTCTGTATGTAAATGGGAGTCAAATCATTCCATCACATTTTACAGGGTGTTTATCTCTTTAAGTTATCCAGTCCATGTTCTCCACTCAAAATCTAATGGGCAAAAATAAGCAAAATACAACTTGAAATCACTTGCTGACAATCATTTTTTTTAATTAACCAGACAGACCTGGCACAATTTTTAATATTAAAAAAAAACACACGCACACAGAGAATAGCAGTTTATAATTAGTTAAATGGAGCAATGGAATGCAATTAACTTAAAATCAAGGGAACACAAGCCTTGGGATTTGTATTTTATTTTTGCATTGGTTTTTAAATGTGTTAAAATGATCATTGAGTATGATGATATCATATATGTAATGTAAACAGAGATCAAATTATACCCAGGTAGACTACATCACTCGCCTACTTCTTGGCCAAAATCTGAGCGAGGGAGATGCTTTATAAACTTAGACTTCATATTGGCGAACATAAAGAAAGATTTACAGCTTGACAAATCTCGGGGCAGCATAAAAAAACCTGAACACAGCACTTGACCATCTGCTTGCACCCCTAAAGTTAAGATGACCAGCTATTCTGATATTTTACTACAGTTTGATCTGTCCAGCCCAAACCAAAGTTCGACACAGAATCTGGTTCAGTTCTGTGATGGTGGGATTTTCTTTGTCGTAGAACAGACACCGTTTAGTCTGGGTGAAAAGTGAGATCAATATATTCTAAACCTATAACTTACTATAAACATAACCTCCCCCCAAAGTGTTTTAAATGAATATTTTTCTAGTGGCTAATAGAGTCCCTTTAGGTTACATGTGAAAGGAGTCTACCATGCATGTTTTCAGAGGGTAAACAATCACCACTTCCTTTTTTTTTTCTTTTTTTTTTTTTTTAATTTCTCTGGAAAGTAGCTCTCGTGCTTTACACAGTAGACATTTTTAGAAACTGTTTTTGCTTTTTGTTGTCGTGCAGTTCAGAGGTAAGGTGGCGTCTCAGGGCTGGTGGCAGTACAGCCTTCTTTATAAGGATGAATGAAGACGAAAAGCAAGACAAATAGAGGCGGATGAGACACTGCTTTATGTGATTCATGATAGCTTGCCGTAAGCCTGTTAGCCTCTGCCTGGCTCTCCTCCCTGAGAAAATAATGGATAGTTACAATGAGTACAGTGACACTGTCAAAGCATCAGGAATTGCTGATTATAGTGCTAAATATTGATCTCTGCTTCACATGTGTCAAAATTCTTTCTTCCCTTAATTAGAACTTCCCTAAGCACCATACAAGAACAAACTGAATATATCAGATCTCCGTGAAAGGGAGTGTGATACTAGAATATAATTGTGACCTCTTGTCTTCTCCTTTTCTCTTGAGTTCCTAGATGACTTCGGCTGTCTCTCCTGCCCTTCCCAGCCCATGTGATCATCATGCTCATTTTTCCCAATCTAACCATAGGAAGATGTCTCCCAGCCTCCGCTTTTCATCATTCTGAGCCACAAGGGTAGTAGTCAGATGGCAGTGAGACTTAAAGTGCCAGAAGGTGCCTTTTTCTATTTGTTTGTTTCATGGTACACCGCACCAGGCAATGACCTGTGGCAACAATGTCATACAAAACGGAGACAGGTTCACCCAATCAAAGGGAGCTTGAAAATTAATACAGATCCCTTCATTTCTTCATGTGAGATCTGGGAAGGGCAATTTCAGGGTGCCATAGTCTGCCTGATTATCAGTCACATTCACTTTAAAAATCTTTTCAAGAAACTTTTGTTATGGAAATAATCCCGTTTTAGCTCCAAATTCCACCCTCAACTGAAGCAGGGGAAAGCTCCCTACTAATCTGATATTACTATTCAATCAACTTCCATGTTCCGTACTCTAGCAGGAATGCTGGATAATGAAAGGTTGTGATATATGGTTTCAATTTGCACCGCAAACTGAGCACTTAACTCATTTATCTTAGTTTACCTGTAATACATTGTTATTTTTTAATCATGACACCATGCTACATTTGCCTTTAGTTTGATGTGCTTGATAAAATCAATATTTCATTAAAAGATTTTCAAAAACTGTTTGTTTCAAACACAGGGCCGATTGGCAGCTAGTTTCTTAGAAGCAACATCCGACCTGACTCTGGGAGCGCCACTCGCCCCACAAAGGCCTTGTGTGCAGGATCTTGGTCTGCAGGTACCTCCCTGGTAATAAAAGCCTCCCTCTTTTTGAACGGTTCAGACAGGAATCTCTGTCCCACACAGGGAAACCTCCCAGTGTCCTGCACGAATGCAGGTCCCTTCCCAACGCTGCCCGAGTCACCTGGCGACATCTCACCGCGGGGGCTCTGTGTCACTGGTAATGATCAGGTGAGCAAAGTGCAGAGAACGGAACGTTAAATTGGGCTGAAGAGCCTCAGACTGCAATGGAGAGGTGCCAGCATTTCAGATCTCGTGATGCACGATGATGGCACGAATGCCTGTTTTAATGTGGCAGAGTTTGTAAGTAGAGCTACTTACATGAGAAATGTTCACTAATGGCAACCGTCGACTTTTTCTCTCTCAGCTTAGAGATGTAGGAAGAAAAATGGTCATTGGGCTGTCTGGTTAAAACACACATTACCCATTTTCCTGAAGCCTTTCAGCTCACAGAAATAACGCTTTTGCCTGTTTTCCCCTCCGTGTTACACATAAAATATAAATTAATCACTCTAAATCAATATCCAGCTACCTTCACAGGCTACATTTATGCCCTTTGGAGAGAAATGTAGAATATGATAACTGAAGCCAATATAGCATCTCGGAATCGTTATTTAGCTATCATATAAATACAAGGAACGTGGTGAAATACAAGCTTATATTTGTAGATTTAAATAGTTTGTCCTATAAGATAATAAAAGTTGAAAATTTTCATTGATGAAACTACTTATATTTATTGAATTGTGTTCCTCCTACTTTAAGGCGACAGCAATTTTGTAAATACCAAAATCTGATGAGTGCATTGACAATTCCGTGTAGAGCTCTCCATCAAAAACAATCACTGGTCGAAATGACTAAATCGCCTTCTCCTTTGGTAATAATTGGATGGAACAGGATTTGTGAGGGCAGGTGTGCATAATACTGTATAGCCAATAGCATCTAAGGGCAATGAGCTTTTCTTTAATAACATCACAACTGTGTATCATCCAAAATCGGGAATAAATTAGTCACCCTTCTATGTATAAGAAATCTTCATGACAATTCACAGCTGAGGCAGATAGGAGATGGTCAGTAAAGAGTCTACCAGTCTTTAGTACTCAGATCCTTCCCGTGAATCTTAACCAAAAGAAGTAATAAATAAGTGGCACATACGAATAGTACCTTTAAATAAGCAAGTGAGCCTTCTTCAGCAACAAGCAACATTCTCTGGATATCAAAAATAATAACTGGTTTTGCAGCAATGCAGCATGGAAACACGAGGGTATAAGATATACTGTACTTTAAGCTCTGTTTGATGAATCTGAGCACAGTTCCTGGGGGATAGATTACTTTAAACCATGCTCTTTTACTTTCTAATCCTGACTTGATTTGATTTGTACTTTAATACAGCTGCCTGGCAATTCAACAGCAAATAGAGACTATTTATGTAATCAGATTGTAAGTAGTGGGACAAGAAGAAACTCTCTAGAACCTTTTTGGAAAATAGTTTGTTGTACTTTTTATTTATTGAACAGCAGGGCTCCGGGCTTTTCCAGTGCTCATTATAATTGGTTTTCTGCTTGAACTTTCAAAAACTGTCATGTCAATACTCAAACAGAAATTTTTTGCTTACTATATGGCTGTGGGCTCTATTTTCTCATGTGCAACTTGACAAAGTTTCTTGTAATACCTTAGAGGCAAAGTTCTAGAGTTTCTTTTGCTATTTAAGAAAAGTGGGCATTGGAGGGCTGTAGTGTTTTGCACACCGGCGTTCTTATTTTGCAAGTAAATGCTTTAGTGTAATATATGTTTCCTTTGGTGCTTACCTCTGCCAATTGCCGTGTCTCTATTGTTCTGGGGAGGGAGGTCCTCGGCTTTTGTTTTGCCAGCCCACAACAGGCTCTGAATTCTACTACCTTGAGGCACCCCCACGTGTAAGTAAGGTTGTTTTTCCGGTGGTACGTTCATAATCAGGCTTCATATGCGAATTGCTATTCGAAAAAAATATGCCCTTTCCCATAAGTGTCATTTCCTGTGCCACTACCAAAAGTGCAAACATGAACTCTGTATTGCCTCGCAACCCTCTTCCTTCAGAAGCTCTAAAAACTCACACAACCGGGGTGCCTGGGTGGCTCAGTCGGTTAAGCGTCCGACTTCAAGTCGGGTCATGATCTCACAGTTTGTGAGTTTGAGCCCCGGCATCGGGTTCTGTGCTGACAGCTCAGAGCTCAGAACCTGGAGCCTGCTTTGGACTCTGTGTCTGCTCCTTCCCTGTTCCCTCCCTGTATCTCTCGGTCTCTCAATAATAAACAAATGTTAAAAAAAAAATTTTTTTTAATAAAAAAAAAAAAAAACTCACCCAACCACTGATGCACAACAAGAACATCAAATGAATGTAAGACAAAGTAAAACATTTGTCTAAATTGAAAATGAATGTTTAAACTCCATCCCTGGAAATAGCCTCTTTCGAGTAACATGAATATTTATATTTTTAAAGAGATTAGCCCTATCATATTCTACTTTTTAACTAGCGTGAGGTCACTTGATTATTTATAACAATTTTTATGTGGCCAGCATGGAGATAATTGCAAGACATAGGATTTGTGCTGGAAACGAGTGCTCTGTATTTCGTTTTATTTCCTTTCTTTTTAAAATTTCATCCTATTTAAAGCAGTCATCTCTTAGGAAGTATGCGGTGAGTGAATATTTTCTCTTCATGTTAGAAATGCAGTACTACCGTTAAATAAACGAAGGCCATTGAATAACATCAAAAATGTGATAAAAACTCTTAGAGTATTAAAATAGTCTGTGCTTGGAGTGGCCAATAGCATTGCAGATAGAAGTTGACCTGTTTTAATGTTTCTCCCAATTATGTGACGACCTTCCTTAAAGAGTATTCAAGAGAGACACTGTGCTATCAAACTTCAACTTTGCATTTGATTTGGTTCCATTCTATCCTAATTTTGTGGTGGTAGTGATGGTTAAACATGTGATTACCAAGCCAGAAACCATTTTTCTCTCCAACCCAACCCAGGTGCTCTATTTTCAAACTCCAAATGTTCACTGACAAAGCAGCCATCCACAAACACAAGCTTGACTTTAAACTCAAAGAGAAATGCATCTGCAAGGAAAAATATGCATCATTGAAATGCTGTAGCTGCTGATCAGATTTGCGGCCATAGTCTCAAGTGCGAGTCTCAGAAAGCTGACAGGGATGCAAGCTGTGGGTCCCCTTTACAGTGCACTTGTGCTCTTTGAACCCTTGCTTGAGAAAAAATGGATCACCTGGGGTGAAGGGGATCCTTATGCACCTTATGGAATGTATCTGTGCCGTGTAATGCCATACATTTAGAACTTTTCATATTCAGGGTCCAGAAAAAGATTTCCAAACCATGGCAGGCGGGGGGCGGGGGCAGCGGGGAACTGGGCTGTAGCTAAGAATAAAAAGATAGTTCAATATAATGAGGGTGTGATGGGTAATGAAATGTTTCAAAAGTTCCAGAAATGGAAAAATACCTGACAATGCTTACTCGAAACAATAATAGACATGGAGGCTCTTACTGGACTCTATCATTTATTTCAAATATTTAACTGGAGTGGATTTGTATATTTATACAATCATATCTGTGCAGGTAGTCATGTTTAACCACAGTATGACTTGCAGCTTGATCCTGGAAATATAAGTTTGCCGTGCTATCGTACAGGTTTAAGGTGACTATCAGAATCAAATAAAAATATGAAATCCATTAAATTCTTAGGGTAAAACTCATTCTCTGGATCTCAAATAGGAAATCGCTTGTGGGTGGCCGCTTTTTACTTTGATAAATTTATGTCTATGTTGTTCCCTTTATGAGTGAATGTATAACTTCTGTTACACGCAAACTGAAAAAAAATCTATCTTAATTCTTTGAAAAGCACACAGCGAAAGGTACATACACATTTATCCATATATTCATATTTACATTAGTACATGTAAATAAACTAACAAATCTGGTCTGCTGATTATTAGTAAAGAATTCATTTTGTGTTTTCCGTATGGAACATGCTCATCGCTTTTAGACACAATGTGATTGGATTATCTATTGTATTATCTGTTTTACCATCAGACTTGGGGATAGACTACTGTATTTGTTTCATCGCACGAAACAACCAGCTGAGATTTGCTGTCTCTGCACACTAAACTGAGAAGACAGATCTGATTCTCTGTCTTTAGCTCCCAAAACTACATCAAGGCTACTCTTTTAGTCAACTTGGAAATTTATATACTATACACTAACCCTCCTTTAATATCCTCTCCCTCTTTCCTCTGGGCATTTATTGCTGTTCTTTCTAGTTCAGTAACCAGTGAGCAGAAGGTTCATTAAAACTAATTGAATTGGAAACTTGTCTGCCCTGGGAAATATTAACTCTTTGTTGTTATCCGTAGGAAAGTCCTTTTGTTATGTTCCTTTGAATTGAATTATTGGATCTGAATGTTACAAACGCTGCGTTAAAAGTGATTTCCATCTTTTTGATGGTCTAGACAGCAAGTTTCGGGAAAATGTCCTTATATTGGGTTGGATTGCACAAAATAAAGCAGCATCTTATTCAATGGTGTAAACAAACAGTGGTATTGCACACTGCTCAGAAACTGGAACGATGTTGCCCTGTTAACTCTTGGAGTGCTCCCAGTCGCTGCTACACGGGCTGGAAATTTAAAAAAGAAAAAGAAGAAGAAGAAGAAGAAGAAGAAGAAGAAGAAGAGGTTTCCCTTATGGCTCATTCTCACTTGGTAAAACAACACAACTGCAGGTTAGCAAGTCGATGTTTATGGAATATAGATTATCCAAGAACATTAAGCCCACAACTGCTGCCATTCTAACCATTTGAAAAAAATGTCAAAATGAAAAGATGATAATTATTCTTAATGATATAGGGAAACTCACTCTAACTCATCATTTGTAATCATTGGGAAATTGTGTTGAAAAAAATGCGTTTGAAATAAGGGTTTAGGAGGCTCTGTGTGTTCTGGAATTGTTTCGAGCCGAGAAATATTGACAAACTTGGGAACATGTGATAATAGTCACAGTGGTAGATTTTTGCCAGCTTTAAAAATCAATCGGAAATAACAGGCAACCCACGGTTGCTAATAAAAGTAAATATTTATGACTGATTTGACTGTGCTTCAATACCAGTCAATCACTTTCCAAAGAATCTTTGCAATTCATTAACCTCTTTTTACTGGTCTTGTCCCTGTTGGAATTAGCCATTAAAAAAGAATAAGGGAGGGGGGTTTGATTTTTCTGTTCTCATCATTCATAGCTTATTTGTCCCTTCCCTTCATTCCCATACATTGCGGCTAAATTGATTGTCTGTTTAGTCATATGAATGATAAAGTAGCAGTGCCAGCAAGATTGAAAGCCTCCATTAATTTCTGAGGAAGGTGAGTTCCTGTGCTTCAACCACGACTGAAAACAAACCTACTTCCCCTAGTGTCTCCTCTCACTACTAAGTCCTGTTGTGATAGAGTCCGCGGAACTGTCAGACTTCCTCTTTGGAGTTCTCCCTGGGCAAACTTTAATTTTCTTTTCGTCTTTATTTTTGAGAGCGAGAGACAGGGACAGAGACAGAGCACAAGCGGGGGAGGGGTAAAAAGAGAGGGAGTCACAGAATCCAAAGCAGGCTCCAGGTTCTGAACCGTCAGCGCAGAGCCCGATGTGGGCTCGAACCACACGAAATGTGAGATCGTGACCTGAGCCGAAGTTTGAAGTTCGCTGCTTACCTGACTCAGTCACCCAGGCGCCACTCCCGTGGCAAACTTTAAATAAATAAATAAATAAATAAATAAATAAATAAATAAATAACAGATATTTATTATAACCATCTCAAAACGGTTCTGGGTTTCCTTCTGTGTTTCCAGCCTGGCTGCAATCTTTATGTACAAAACACTAACATCTATCTGCAAATTTTTATTTAAACATTAAAAACAATACTTAACGCGGATTTTTTTTAAAGATGCTACAAAATTCCATTCATTCAGTAACCAGCAGACTCAGAGGCAAATCTTTAATGCAGTGAGACGTCTTGCTTTATGAAAGGAGCTTTTTAGAGCTCTCCCATGGCACAGTTTTAGATTTCTGAGCTCTGAGTTTAAAAATAATAGCACTACACCTTCCTGATTTTTTTTTTACTTCTTAAAATATTCATAAAATCATAACCATCTAAAATTATCTATAGCAACTGTGTTTCCTTACAGAGGTATTCTGTGATGTATTACAGAGCTACTTTAAGTTGCTTTAATTGCCGTTGTAAGTACATATTTTGTCACTGAATTAACAGACTGAGCAGACGTGTAAAACCCGCATAACTTACCAGTATGTGTAAGTTAAAGCCACCTCTAGGTAGCCTTAAATTATAATCCTCTATGGAGATAGATTTTTTTTTAACCCTTCCGATGGTATGTGTGTATTGTCTCCCCCCATATTTCCATGGGACTTTGTTTTTTATAATGGCAGCTAACATTTGTTGAGCTGGAAACCTTGTGTGGTAGGTACTGTGTTTTAAAAAGGGAACTTTGACATAATTTATCAGACTTCATCTTCTCAATGACTCCATGAGGAAGATCCCATTTTTTTTTAATTTTTTTTAATGTTTATTTATTTTTGAGACAGAGAGAGAGCATGAACGGGGGAGGGTCAGAGAGAGAGGGAGACACAGAATCCGAAACAGGCTCCAGGCTCTGAGCTGTCAGCACAGAGCCCGATGAGGGCTCAAACTCACGGACTGCAAGATCATGACCTTAGCCGAAGTCAGTCGCCCAACCGACTGAGCCACCCAGGCGCCCCGGAAGATCCCATTTTAACTGCAAGTTCTCAGATGAGAAAACTGAGGCTTCTCGAGATTAAATAATCTTTCCCAAATCGTATGCATGTTTAGCCATAAAAACTGAATTTGCACAATATTCTGAAGCCAGAGCCCATGTTCTAGATGCTATACCTCACCTTTATTGGACCATTCAGCATGATCCACCTTGCACAAGAAATGCTTGCAGATCTGTTTCCCCATCCCAGATGATAATATCCCCCCAAGCACTGTGAGCACCAACTATGCCTCAGCTTGGCATTTTGCATATGGTGGGTGCTTTTGAATCACCAGAATGTGCATATGAGACAGGAACAAATTCTAATTACTGTTCTTGGTTTTCTTCCTTTGTTAGGGTTCCAGGTGCTATACAAGGTATAACACTGCAAAGGCTAATTCAGAGAAAGGTGTAGAACTACACATACACACACCAACACATAAGATGGGCATAATTAATACATGTGGCACAGCCAGCGATACAGAAGTAGCAGGTTTTTAAAGCCCTGTTCCCAAGCCTACCCGGTTACCTTAGAGTTCTGAGTGTGGCCTGTGGCTTAGGATCCGATAAGGTACCATTGTTCTTGCATGAAAAGGAAAAAGCCTAAGTTATTAATCTCGTCCACACTGGCATTTTGGTGTCCCATATGAGCCAAGATCTTGAAAGTCTCATCATCAGCCTTTTGATGGAGAGTTAGCACCATTGAAGTCAATTATTAATGGAACACGTCCAGATTTTCTAGTCTTAGGTGGTAGAGTTTGGTGCTTGGCAGTCCCAAGTTCGGAAACCTTCAGTACAGAAGACTAACCTTCTATTGTTCTCCACAATGGATGCACACAGGACATCATCTTCTCATGCTTCCATTAGAGTAAAGCAGGGACTCATTATGTGCAGCAGCTAATCAAAAGCATTAGACCTAGCATGGGCACCACGTGCATTCTAGGAAATTGGATAAAAAAGATGCCTTCAAGGAAGGTAATAAAAATACCAATGACACACGCACATCCCATTTGTGGAAAGAATGGAAAGAAAGGAGGGTAATTTCCTCATAGATATGGGCCTAATGCAGAAAGTCCATGGTTTTATTTTTATTTGATAGGATTTACTGGTCTTTTCAAATATTATCCATTCCATAGAAAAAGGAACTATGATTTCCTCAAAGATGACTTCTGCAAATGGGTACCAGATTACTCAAAGGATGTAAAGGGAAAATGGGGGCAAAGCAACCAGAAAAAGATGGCACTGTGAAGCCGCATCTTCTAAACCACTGTGCTTGGGAAGAGGAAAGTGCACTAAGAGCAGAAATGGTAAAGGCAAGAGGCCAGAGTGGTCTGGTTTTCCATTAAAGGTTAGAATGTTAACCAACAATTTATATGCTGGCTTTTTAAAAAGGAGTATTGGGATGCCTGGATGGCTCGGTCGGTTGAGCATCCGACTTCGGCTCAGGTCACGATCGCATGGCTTGTGGCTTCGAGCCCCATGTCGGGCTCTGTGCTGACAGCTCAGAGCCTGGAGCCTGCTTCGGATTCTGTGTCTCCCTCTCTCTCTGCCCCCTCCCCCACTTGTGCACTGTCTCTCTCTGTCTCTCAAAAAACGAATAAATGTAAAAAAAAAAAAAGGGTATCGAAAAGAGTATAAAATAATCGGGGCGCCTGGGTGGCGCAGTCGGTTGGGCGTCCGACTTCAGCCAGGTCACGATCTCGCAGTCCGTGAGTTCAAGCCCCGCGTCAGGCTCTGGGCTGATGGCTCGGAGCCTGGAGCCTGTTTCCGATTCTGTGTCTCCCTCTCTCTCTGCCCCTCCCCCGTTCATGCTCTGTCTCTCTCTGTCCCAAAAATAAATAAACGTTGAAAAAAAAAAATTAAAAAAAAAAAAAAGAGTATAAAATAATCATCAAACTAAAAGAATTACATAGTGTGCTGATGTTTAATATTTTCTTTGGTGTTAAATTATTTTTTCTCATTATTTTAAGAACGTTTTTAATAACTTACAGAAAATGTTTTAATGTTTATTTTAAGAAATTAATAATATTTTACATCTGGAGATAAATGTAATAAATTCACAAAAGTTATACTATTTTGGGGGGCACCTGGGTGGCCCTGTCGGTTAAGTGTCCAACTTCAGTTCAGGTCATTATCTCACAGTTCGTGAATTCGAGCCCCACACCAGGCTCTCTGTGGTCATCACAGAGCCCACTTCATATCTTCTGTCTCCCTCTCTCTGCCCCTCTCTCCCTCTATCTATCTCTGTCTCTCAAAACTAAACATTAAATTTTTTTTAAGTTATACTATGTTATTTATTTTAGCACTGGAATATTTTACTAGGGAATATATCCATAGATACATTATTTACCTAAAAGACCAACAATTCTTTTTCAAACTCAAAATCTAGCGTAACTCTCTTTGACAATGTTGACAAAATACCCTTGAAAAGAGCAACACCGTGACAGGTAGTTAAACTTGTACATTGGTAATAGGATGACGGGAAAGAAAGTCCAAAGCAATGAAGCCAACAGTTTGATGATATAAGGTTCCATGAGGGTTGTCTACTCATAAGATGTCCCATGTTAGTGGTTCCACAAAGAAGCTCGAGGGGCTCCTGGGTGGCTCAGTCGGATAAGCGCCCAGTTTCAGCTCAGGTCATGATCTCACAGCTCGTGAGTTCAAGCCCTGCATGGGGCTCTGTGCTGACAGCTCAGAGCCTGGAGCCTGCTTCAGATTCTGTGTCCCTCCCTCGCTCTACCCCTCCCCTGCTCATGCTCTGTCTCTCCCTCTCTCTCAAGAATAAATAAACATTAAAAAGAAGAAGAAGAAGAAGAAGAAGAAGAAGAAGAAGAAGCAGCAGCAGCTCGAGTTCATTTGGCAAGTGGAAGCCTCCAGGGAACTGTTTTTGCATCAAACAGGATTAAAAAACATTGAGGTCCTGGTAATCGCTATCTTGAGCAAGATTTATAGCACTTCAGAAGTCCTAGGTCAGATACCTCTGCCTTCAAGTCTGTTCATCCTTGCATGCTAGCCCCAAGGAGACTTTGCCTACATGCTTTCTTCGAGAAGCAAATAACTTTGATTTTCATGGGGTTCCACCCGACCCTTGTCTTTCTACTCTACAATATTCAAATCACTAAAGTCACTCGTTAATGTGGGTTTGCAAACTGCTTTTGTGTTTACCCCTTCTTTTTAATTTTTTTAACGTTTATTTTATTTTTGAGAGAGAAAGGGAGCACTAGCGAGAGAGGGGCAGAGAGAGAGGGAGACACAGAATCTGAAACAGGCTCCAGGCTTTGAGCTGTCAGCACAGACAGGGGCTCGAACCCACAAACCATGAGATCATGACCTGAGGTAAAGTTGGACACTTAACTGACTGAGCCACCCAGATGCCCCTACCCCCTTTTCTTTTCAGATACTATACTCTTAAGTGGAGAGCAGTTTTTAATTTCATAATTTACAACGGTTTTCAAAATAGTAGTAAAGAGCACTTCTATCCCAAAAGCTTTTTGCTAAGAAGTTTTAAAAATGAATGATATGGGATGCCTTATGTATTTAAAGATCTTTAAATTATTTTGAAATATGCCTGAATTGGCACTTGAATATCTAGAAACGATAGGTGGTACCAAATGAAAATTTTTGTGACCTACTACATGTCAAATCAATTAATAATGATTCCCCCAACATCAGTAACTAACTCAGATGCCTAATATTGAAATCCTGAGGAGGATTTAAAAACATAGCTTTAGAGAAGTCATGTAACCTCTTTAGATCTCCGTTTTGTCGTCTGAAAATGAAACGCCTGAATGATTTGATCTCCTTAAATCCCTAACAATCGCAAACACTTTGACATAAATTTCCACAGAAAAGGAAGGAGGAGGACTTGAGCTACCAAGCGGGCAGGTGAAAAGGGAAGATTGGAAAGGTCACTGATGACAAAACTCATAATTTGGTGCTAAGACTTGGCCTGGTAAACAGTGCTGAAAACTGGTAAATGTTCTGAGATTATCTTCAAGATTAGGAGCCAGAGTCAATCAAAAGGATTAATTTCTGTAAGTTTGAAGGCCCCTAAAAGGAGGCTAGAAATTCAACCCACTGATCTTGAGACCCCCTGTTGCCCCATGATGGTATCTGTCTCCGAGGAGGGGGCCCACACCCGACCTTTTGTGGAGGAATCTTCCCTGCATGCCTCTCTCCGCTAGCCAGAGTATAACCTTTGAATTTTAGGAGAAACAGGACCTCTGGCCTTAAACGAGCCATCTTGAGAGCCCAGCCACAGATTTCTGCAGCCTGCAGCAACTTCTCACACAGACAGTAAGCCCCTCGTTAATGCCTCTTTGTACATGGCAGGAGCAAACTTGGTTTGAAATGTTTACAAAAGGGTAACTTTTTCTTAATCCCCCTTATCCCTTTCAACTCATAATATGGAAGTAAAGAACCTTGACTTTGTGAGGTTCACTCAGGAAGTGATAGAAACACAGCAATCCATTCATAGATCTATCGTAGAAAGTTGTATGACCTTTAACTCCTGGGAAGATTTTTGCCAAAGCCGAAGTCATCTAGAATTTCTCTCTTCAGTGCATTTCATAAAGGTAATCTTGTTTTTCCCTCTTCTCCTCCTACCCTGCCAGAGACTCTGCTGGTCTCTTTGGATCATCTTTCTGAAATATTGAGTGCTTCCTTCAGTTTCCTTGAGAGGAAAGATGGACATTGCAATAAAAAGTCATGTTCGAGAGATTTCTTCTTTAATATACTTTGGTGAGCTCTAGATAAATTTCTCTCTCCCTTTTTAAATATGTGTATTACCTGCTGCCATCCATGTAATTAACAGATGGCATTTTTGCATTGTTAGAGTAGAACTCTCAAAGATCATTCCTTCCTATTCTCTGTTATTGGGAATCATTATCAACATTTACTAAACATTAAGGTTGGAAAAGTCCTGAGACATCATAAAGTATAACCCTTAATTTTCAAAGAAGAAACTGAAACTCAGAGAAGTTAATGGACATCCAAGATTGTTAATAACCAAAGACTCGATCTTTCGACTCCCTAGTTGAGTGCTATTTCATTACAATAAAATGCTCCATGTTAAGTGAGGTCATGGATTGCCCAAGCTGATAGAAAGCTTAGAGATGAACCGAAGAAAGAAGCTAAGGACTCCCCGGAGTCCTTCAGGGCCCCTTTGCTCATCACCTGGAAAAATCTATCCGACTGGATGAGAAGATACAGACCTTGAGGAGAAGATGGCACAAGACGACCAAAGGAGACCTGCTTCACAATCTATATTAGCCCTAACATTCCCACAATTCATCTCTTTCTTCATGTGCCTTCACTGTAAAATAGCATTTAATTGAGTTGTTGGATTTCTAGTACAGTGAGGGCCAAGAAGGTGGAGATCTTTAAGGCAAGTGATGCCTTAAGATGCTTCAGCCCATGTCGTGTATACCACAGCTCACTTCATCTCTGTGAAAGACATACTTGAGTGTAATCATAACTTCCTTCCCAACCCTGAGCCATGCCAGTAGCTAGCTAGCTAGCTTGAGAGAGAGAGAGAGAGAGAAAGAGAGAGAGAGAGAGAGAGAGAGAAAACAATCAAAGTCAATATTGTTAATGCTGATATAGGAATTGTGACTGCCTCCAGGTAAATGGCTAGAGACAAAACTTAACTTTTTATTAGGCCCTTATAATGTTTCCAAAGTGCAAGTGGTTTATCGTATACAACTGATTTCTATTCCTAGTATGAATTCTGCTTTCTCATTCTTCCTTTGATGACTATAGCTACTTTCGTTCATTGAGACAAAGAATATACATTAATTACCATACGCCACTAAGTTCAGTAGTGGATCCTGGAGTGCAAGTTTGAACAAGACAGACATGATCTTTGACATGTTTGTTAGAAAGTGGAATTTCAGGGTGGTAAGAAAGCATATCTTATGGAGGAGAAAACTACCAGAGTCTTAAGGAAGACCTCCCTAAAGAAGCAACATTTAAGCAAAACTTAGAATTAATAAGAGTTGGTGAGTCACTGAGCAGGAGGAAGTGTTCTGAGCAAACGGAGCAGCATCCATAGAAGCCCTGAAACCAATGTGAGAGTGGTGTATTTAAAGAACTTGAAAAGATCAATACAATTGGAACAGCAGGAATGACACTGAAACACCCATGGATTACGATCACCCGGGAGAAATAGTTTTAAAAGAGAAAAGAACCTAGATGTGCAATTGGAATCAACTGTGCTGATTTTGCTACATGGAGCCATCCCAGTGGCCAGTGCACAAGTGCTGGCACCCCACAAGGGCACAGGTGCAGCCCGCCCCCCCATCTCAGCTGACACCTTCTATGGGAGACTTCTGTGGATCAACCTCTTCCAACCTAGTAGGTAGGCTTCCTCCCTGCTTCTTGCAGCGGGATCACTCATCCAGTCCTTGTAGGTGTGCCTTCAGCCAATCGGATGAGGTCTGGCCACTTTGTACAGACTGCCGTGAGCCAGAAGTACAAACCAGTCTGTGCCACAGCACACTGTGCTGTGGGTCTCTTCTCTCTACCTGACATTTCTTTCTGTCTTCTCCTCTTGCCCAAGTAGTCACGGAGATCACATTAATAGGAGTTTGAAGAGGACCAGGATGGCAATCTTTGTTTCTCTTAGGCACCTCCAATTTCTACAAGTATGTTGAAGGTCCCTCACTTAACGTAGACGAAGAATACTTCCCTTCCCTTTTGTACAAGAAGAGAAAAAGAATAAAAACCTCAACTGTCTCTCCTCCTCAGATTAATGAATGACACCACTTCCCCAGATGTCAGCCCTCAGCGCTGTGCCCTCCCTTCTCTATCTTCCTGTCATAGATAGTCCTCTGCTTAAAAATTAGGAAAAGAGGGGCACCTGGGTGGCGCAGTCGGTTAAGCGTCCGACTTCAGCCAGGTCACGATCTCGCGGTCCGTGAGTTCGAGCCCCGTGTCAGGCTCTGGGCTGATGGCTCAGAGCCTGGAGCCTGTTTCCGATTCTGTGTCTCCCTCTCTCTCTGCCCCTCCCCCGTTCATGCTCTGTCTCTCTCTGTCCCAAAAATAAAATAAACGTTGAAAAAAAAATTAAAAAAAAAAAAAAAGAAATTAGGAAAAGAGAAGTTATGCACACATAATCCATGAAGTGTAAGGAAAGTTCTGATTATAGAAATAGATTTTTTTCCTATCGCCATCTCCCACTGGTCTATTACCAAACGGTGAATTTATCAAATGCGTATCTTTAAATCCTCAAACTCTGCAGGAGGTGGCACTTGACAATAGGCTGTTCCTTCAAGATCTCTTGCCTCACCGACCTCAGAGATCCACGCTCAGCCATTTTAAAGCAATCTTGATTCCAGAAGATGTTGATCCCTGGAATTAGTTTCCTTTTTAACTCCCCTTCTGACCCCTCATTTGCCTCTGATGTTTCCTGACTTTGATGTGTCTTCAGGATTCCAATTCTGGTGTCCATGCCATTCTGTTCCTGAAGCCTTCCGTCCTGACACCCTGTAATTGAACTTGGCTTAACCCTCCAACTTTTCCCCTGCCAGGGCATCATGTTGCTCTCCTCTTTCCCTGGTACTGGCCCCCAGGATATCTCATTTGTATCTTAATGGTGCAAATTCTTGATATTAATCTTCAATCCTAGGACACAAAAAACTCTTTGGGTTTTCCCAAATCATAGCATTGTGCGGTTTTCATTTTATGTGTTGTTAATTAAAAAGGAATGGCCATAATATTAAATAGCAAACTATTTTTCTGATAGAGATTTTCTATTAAACTTTGATAGATTTTTCTGTAAACAAAACATGTAATAACAATTGCATGACTTGTTAATATTATGAAACAATATATATTATGAAATTCAATAACATATAAAAATGATTTCCACATGATATAAACATTCGATAATTCAAAACAATAAAAGAAATTAGTAGCACAAAAATTCCAATAAAAACCTATTTAAAAACTTTTTAAATACCGTCAAGAGTTAATATTTTAAAAATTTTTTTTTTCAATGTTTATTTATTTTTGGGACAGAGAGAGACAGAGCATGAACGGGCGAGGGGCAGAGAGAGAGGGAGACACAGAATCAGAAACAGGCTCCAGGCTCTGAGCCATCAGCCCAGAGCCTGACGCGGGGCTCGAACTCACGGACCGCGAGATCGTGACCTGGCTGAAGTCGGACGCTTAACCGACTGCGCCACCCAGGCGCCCCAAGAGTTAATATTTTAAAAGCCACTACTCTTACAATGAAATTTGAAACATACAAAGCATTAATTACCCTATCCAATAGTCGTGACCTTTGTTCCATGACAAATATTAAAGATGTAGAAAAGCTTCTTTCATTTTGCAATGCTAAGAGTGCATCCAAAAGTACTTTCAAGCTGGGTGTCAGGGTGCAAATTACTCCATATGAACTAATTCCTTTTTGAACGATGAAAATATTTTGTCTGCTTGCTCCGATTCTGGTTTTGCTGTTGAAATCGATATTGCTTTTGCTAACTTAGATTTTAGATTGGTTTTTGACTTCTTATCTGAGTATTGAATTCCCTTCTTTACCTGGTATTTTTTCTATTAAAGTACGTACAAAGAACTGTAGCCTCTGGCAAATATTCAAATGCTGGAAAACCGTAGTGAACGATATTGGGTAGATTTCAAATAAGGCAACATTCAAATCACCTAGCAAAGTTAACAGCACTATACAGACTCAAATGGTGAAATTTCCAATTTAAAGAGTTACTGTCTTTCAAAACTTCTTATGTCATGGAAGACCACTCATAGGGTTTGTATAAAATATATTATGTGCCTGGACTTACTAATATTTGTTTAATGTGAAAGAATGGCTACAGCAGCAACAGACAGGGCCACAAACACACGCTTATAACCAGGCAACAACTATAAGCAAGACTGACTGATTAGGTGGTGACCACTTCTTTCCTCCTTGACCCCACTGCAGTTTCTGGAAATTTCAACTCCCTTGTCAGTGTTTTCTGCTCTTGCTTTGGATTTAACATCAGTGGATTCCTTAAACCGGTAGCTTCTTTAATTCTCACAGGAGAATTATAACGCCTCTTCCCATTTCTCTGAATTCTCAACTGATTTTTCTGAAGATTGAAGATTCAAAAAAGATAAATTGCCTGAGAAACATCTGGAAGAAATTCCTTCCTGGAAATTAGGTCTCCTTGTGGCCCAACGCATAATTAATTCGTGTCAAAATTTAAGTGATATAATGAAATACAGAGTTTTGTTTTCTAGTAAATGGCATTTGCTAAGTAGATATAATATTTTATACAATATATATATATATTCACAAATCAAAACAATAATCCAGTTTTGGACATGAAAACATACACCCCCCCAAACTCTTTCATGTCATAAGACACATAGAAAGTGTCCGTATCTGCAGTACTTACTGGAGTACTTGGAGGAGGCTGTCCAGTGACATCTTCCACCCTGAGCCTGTCCAACCTCCTTGGAGTTTGAAGAGATCAAAATCTCAGCAGCCACTCAGCCAGCCCTACCATGTGACCTGGGTATTTGCCCATATCAGGAGACCCATGACACTGACAGATCCCTGTGACCAAACTAAGGTAGGCAGACTCCTCATACTCAGAACCGAGCTCAGGGCACCGAGAGACAAACCAACAGCGTGAAGAGGCAGAAAGGTGGTGATTTGTGAAATCGGGGATGATTCCAACAGAAAGCATTGGCTTACTTCGCCAGATGTATATTACTCGGGTGTTAATGGATGGCAAGGTTGGTTTTTTTTATGGTTCCGTTGGTTTCTTTATGGTTCTGTTGGTTGTATTTGTGTAAATACATTATATTGCCATTAATCCTTTATGATGTTGGCATACCGTTACCTGTGTCCTCAATTGGCCAGTAGATGTTGATCAGACTGAATGGCCAAAGGGAATAGACAAATAAATGAATGGCCTGGACCCTGGGGCTATAGAGAGAGGTGTCTGTAAGTATGTGAATGAAGATGAGGGGAGGTGACCCATAGCTTCTTTTCTCTTGACTCTCTTCTGACACTAAAGCCTGTGGAAATCCAGACCGATTTCACTCTATTTCTGGAAACCTAAAGCTCAGAGAACAGCTCCTGTGGGGTAATCTCAGGCTTCTGTTTGCCCTTGAATTGGCTTTTACCAGCTGGTCAAGTCAGCTCTTTGGCAGCACAGACACAGGTCATCTCATACCCCAATGTGTGTGTGCCTTATGCAGTTTAAGTCCTGGGAATTCGTAGCAATTCCTCAGGAGATGACCCATAGGCAGAGAAATCCAACTGTGTGGCACCAACTTATAAAGAAAATCATCAGAAATTCATTGATATTTCACTAACTCATGGTTCATTAATTAACCAGTGGCTGTATATTAGAATTTCTGGAGAGTTTTAATGCTGATGCTTAGGCCCCATATACTCCTGCTTCTCAAAGATTCTAATTTAATTAGTTTGGGAGGGGACCAGTATATCACAAGTTTTTTAAAGCACTCCAAGTGATGCTATTACATAGCCAGGATTAAGAAAAAAAGGTTAAGGATTAAGATGCTCAACGAGATACAAATCAAAACCAGGATGAGATATCTATCACCTCACACCTGGTGGAATGGCTAAAATCAACACCTTGGGAAACAAGAGCTGTTGACAGGAATGCAAACTGGTGCAGCCATTCTGGAAAACACTATGGAGGGTCCTCACAAAGTTAAAAATAGAACTACCTTTTGGCCCAGCATTTACACTACTAAGTATTTACCCAAAGGATACAAAAATACATATTCCAAGGGATAAATGTGCCCCTATGTTTATAGTTGCATTATCAACAATAGCCAAACTATGGGGAGAGCCTAAATGTCCATCAGCTGATGAATGGATAAAGAAGATGTGGTGTATATATATATATATATATATATACATATATATAAATATATACATGATGGATTATTACTCAGCCATCAAAAAGAATGAAGTTTTGTCATTTGCAATGACATGGATGGAACTAGAATGTATTATGCTAAGCGAAATAAGTCAGTCAGAGAAAGACAAATCCCATATGATTTCACTCATATGTGGAAATTAAGAAAAAAAATGGGTGAACGTATGGGAAGGTGGGGAGAGGAGAGAGGGAAACAAACCACAAGACCCTCTAACAGTAGAGAAATAACTGTGGGTTGACGGAGGGAGGTGGGTGGGACATGAGCTAGATGGGTGATGGGTCTTAAAGAGGGCCCTTGTGATGAGCACTGGGTGTTGTATGTAAGTGATGAATCACTGAATGCTACTCCTACAACCAATATTGCACTGGATATTAGCTAAACTTTAAATAAAAAAAAAAAAAAAAGGAATTCCTCTGTTAAGGCATAGGGTCTTTAGTAAGAGATGCTGGACTTTCCCATTACCCAGGTACATATATAGCAAGAGTGTTCTACTTTTTATTTGGCTCACACCAATGTATTTGATAAAAGTACTGATTTTACTCACATATTTAATGCATGTCAACATGTCACAGAGTCACATAAAGATATTCCCTCTTCCCTCAAGATGTTAACAATCTAAATAACAGCATTTAAGCAAAGGCAAATTGCATTTCACAATAGGCTCCAAAACAGGAGGATGCTTGGATTACACATTAGAGCTTCTGGTCAGTAAATTTTCTAGGAAGCTGAATTATATCACAAAAAGAGCTCATAGGAGGGGTGCCTGGCTGGCTCAGTCGGTTAAGCCTCTGATTCTAGATTTCCTCTCAAGTCATGATCTCAGGTTTGAGTGATCGAGCCCTGTGTCAGGTTCTGCACTGAGCATGAAGCCTGCTTAAGATTCCCCCCCTCTCTCTCCCCCTCCCCCCTCCCATTCCTCTCCCCCATTTCTCTCTCTCTATCTCTGTCTCTCAAAGTATATAAATAAACTTAAAAAAAAAAAAGGCCATGGGAACTTTCTTTCCCCAAATGGTGGAAAACAGGCTGTGGACAATTTTTTTTTTCCTAATCAAAGTTTCAGGGCAGCTCCACCTAAAAAAACAAAAAAACAAAAACAAAAACAAAACAACAAAACAAAACAAAACAAAAAACGAAGGCATGAAGGGTTTGAATAGGCAGGAATTCCTAAAATGATTTGGCCATGGAAGCTTTTTTTCCCCTGGAATATCCCAAGAGCTGACCTATATAAATATTCAGAGAAAGATGTCAAGTCTGTGATTGTGGATAAATGACCGGACATACTTCTCCAGTTAAGAGGTCATCACCCTTCAGATAACAGAGGCCTTGAAGTTATGGCTGTATGCGGAACACCAGAAATTGTTGGGATGCTAAACTTAAAATGACTAGTGCAATTTTGTGCAAAATCAGACCTTGGCTCACACAGATTCAAGCAAGAACAGCTGATACAAGTTTAAGGAAGGTTTATAGAAAAAAAAATTGAAAAAGGCTATACTTAGCACTTTTCTGTGTACATATTAATGGGAGAAAAGTCTGGAGGTTTATTGAGCATAAAAGCAGAGTGATGCTGGAAACTTCAAGGTAGACATAAGAACTTTAGGAAAAGAATATACCAAAGTTCTGGAATGAACCACAGACTTAAGGAATAGGGAACATAATTTCATTCCAGAATTAGGCTAATAGCACCTCATGTAAATTTCAGTTTTATACATTCACTGAGAAAGCACATTATTGACATATTTAAGAACAACTCAGGAGGCACCTGGGTGGCTCAGTCAGTTAAGCATTCTACTTCGGCTCAGGTCATGATCTCATAGTCCATGGGTTTGGGCCCTGCATAGGAGTCTGTGCTGACAGCTTAGAGCCTGGAGCCTGCTTTCAATTCTGTGTCTCCCTCTCTCTCTGTACCTCCCCACTTGCATGCTCTCTCTCTTTCTCTCTGAAAAATAAGTAAAACATTAAAAAAAAAAAAAGAACAACTTAGGTTTACACAAATGACTTCAGAGAGTCTCCAGGAACTAAATAATCAGTGCTATAAGGATAGGGTCAATCCATAGATACTTTATATAACAGCACAGCCAGCTGAAGAGGAAGATGTTGCAGACGCTAAACTTTAATACTCAGTGTGAAAAAAAAAAAGTGTGCATCCTATGAAAAAACCCAAGCTGAATCTACAAGGATAATGAAGGCAGACAGAAGTAGGCAGTCAATCTAGGGCCCTTGGGTCTGATGAAATCTTGTCGGAGGGATGCACTGGGGAAGATAAGTCTGAAATATACTCAAGTTCCAAATTCAACAGTCCTAAGGACTGTCATCAGTGACCAAAGCACCAGCAACAATCTCAGATTTTGTGCAAAATACTACCTTGGAGTTGCAGAGAAAGACAGGAAAGTTATACAAATTGAAAACTTCCCACCTCAAACATGAATTTCCTGAACAGCTTATTTAGGAACTTCGGTGTTAAAATGAAAAATCATTGCTCTGATTGAAATAACTGAACTGAATTATTTTGCCTCATGGATGATAATTCTTATTAATCCACCCTTTGGTATGTGTATTACACAGTCAAGCTATTAATGACTTTTTCTGGTATCCAGCAATACTGTGATGAAAGGCAAAAATTCAAGATATTTGGACTTGTTAATACAATTTTCCTCAATTACAGGAAATATCTGTAGAGTTAAATGGAAATTGGAAATCAGCATGTGCCAGATCTATTCCTGAAGCTGAAAAAGCCACTCAAATTTGGGTTTCTTAAGATCCTAATCTGTAAAACTGTAATAATAACGTACGCCTCCCTCTTCCATTGCCTGCAAGAGTGAAAATTAATGAATTATGTCTACAGTGCTCTATAAGCTTTTTAAAAATAATTATTAAAAAGCAAAACAAATCAAAACTTTAAAAGCAATATCCAATAACTCTTTTCTTTTTTTAATGTTTATTTATTTTTGAGAGAGAGAGAGAGAGAGAGCAGGGGAGGGGCAGAGAGAGGATCCCAAGCAAGTTCTGTGCGGATCCTGATGTGGGGCTCCAACTTATGAATCAGGAGACCATGACTGAGTCAAAGTCAGATGCTTAACCAACTGAGCCACCCAGGCTCCCCTCAGTAATTCGTTTCTAACTAAAAGTAACATTCTCTTCTATTTCCAAAACTTACACACACACACACACACCCCCATGCCAATATATACACATGCATGTATACACATATCTTTACTGGTTGATAGACAGTAAAAAAAAGGAAGAGGAAAGCCAATTTTCCTTCCGGAAACTGTTCTCCAAAGCTTAGCAGTGGGGATGGTCAGTTCAGTAATGGAAGCCTTAAAAAAAATGACACGTCTCAAAATTCCAATCATCACCTTATCCATCTGTCTGAAAAGGTGTTGAGATACTGAACTTAGAAGTTCAGAGAATGTGAGATCTTTGGCTCATCTGATTCAAACTTAGCTTGACAAATGAGGAGTATAAGGATCTTACAGCAGACCCAAGATCACAATAGTGGGAGAAGTCTACTTAATCAAAGCCCCACTGCCAACCCGTTCATAGTTCCAATGGAACTATGATAACCAAAATACACAGCCCATCTTAGAGTAAATTAAGTCCATATTATAAATCCTTTATTGCATATATCCTTCTCAAACATTAGCCTGAGGAATCATGCTAGAGCAAAGTGATATTAGGCGACTAGAAACGCACAGGTGTCACATTTCTAATGAGTGTTTGAAAAGGTGCCCTTTAATTTTATTTGGTCCATCATTAATTTTTATGGTACTTCTTATCCAAGGGGTAAAAGTTTTCAATACTATATCCTTTGGCCTTATCACACAACTCATCAGTATCATGATCCCACTTCTTTGAAATAATGAAATACGCTTCATTCAGCTTTGTGTCATACACTGAGCCCAAGAAAGTGCTTTGCACATATTGGGTAATAAACATAATCTTTACAACAACTATTACTAATGAGCACCTGTATTCGTGTGAGGTCTCCCAGGAGCAGACACCAAGAGGCAAGGGTTTTATCAGGAGAAACTTCTGTGAGAGAACATGAGGGAGGAGCTGAGAAAGGCTGGGAGACCATTCAGACCGCCATGCAAGTAAAAGAGAAGGAAGGTTAGGTGTGGTGTCCTAGACTGCCCTGCGGTTTCAGGAAGGTTCAACAAGACCAAGACCATCAAGGTGTCCTTGAGCCAAAGCAGCCCATGCTAAGGAGGGGCTCTTGTCTTCCAGGAATAAACCTGCATTACCATCCCCGGTGCACCCAGTCGTCGGCCGGGAGCCTTTTACACATGGCTTCACTGCCAATGCATTGGTGAACTTCAAGTCACAGAAGCTGATGTTCTTGATCAGAAACATTTCCTGTAGCTGGAGCTCTGCAAGTTGCCTTCTGGTGGCGTCTGTATCACCTATCACGCGGTAGATCCTGGATCAGGTAATGTATATGTACGTGTCCTTCTGCACCACGGCAACCTTGTAAGGTAGCAATGATCAGCCCGTGTTCACCCATGAAGAAATTCGCGTTCATCGAGGCTCACTAACTTTCCTGAATGAAAGATAGTGTGGAGTGTAACCGGGATTGAATCGCAGGTCTGTCTGATTCCAAAGCTTATGCATTTATTGAATGAGTTACTTAATGCGTTAATAAATGAAGGCGAGTAGACTAAATGAATGGGAGGCTTAAAAAGACAAGCGCGTTTAGAGGTTTACAGCGGCTGCATTGAGACACAAACCGTAAAGTCACTCAGCTAACAAGTCATAAAAACATACGTGAAAACCCAGATTTCCCATCTGATTTTCCTCCACGAAGTTTTAACATTTTTGTGCAGTGTGAGTTTTTATTGTATCTACACAGACATATTTTATGAGGGAAAATGAAGGTCTACCTCACAGAAGCTCAACTTTGTTCACGGTTTCAGTCCTACTTATAAAACTGAATAATTAAAATTATATGCAAATTCACCTGTGTACTTCAGGAGAGGAAGAGTTCCTTACACTATGACCTATATTTGTTCAGCTCCATGGAAACCATTTCATTCCATTATCCACACACAATTTACATAAAACTGAGGGGAAAAAAAGTAAGAGATATGACGTGGCACAACCTGAAAGGCAACAATAGAACAGCATTCAGTACTGAGAGGTGGAGGGGAACCCAGAGGTGTTTGCGGAGCCCGTGTATGTAAAAGACCCATCCATCTGTAATTGCGACGCTGTCTACAATAATATGAGATAGAAGGAAAAGAAAAATCCACACTTCTCTAGTCCGTAACAAGCATCCAGACCATTAGGGTCTGCTTTATCAAGTTGCCGAATCGTGTTTATACAAACATAAGCTGTGTCATACTGCAAAATAATAACAACTATACACACGCACATGCACGCTCAAAATGTACAGCATTGTACAGCTACTCACTCCATCAAAAGAAAATAGGAAAAGAAGGAATAATCCAAATGGCTTTGTCCCCAACCCTCTGCTGCTTGAACTACTGACACTGAAAAGTCATGGAATTTTGCTGGAATTATATAGTGACTTGCTTCGATTGTTCACTTCTCTTCTGCCATAGTAATCTGGCCACCCCACAAGTAGACCGTCCAACCTGTGCCCAGGAAGACAAATCTGGGCTGCCACGCCTCCCCTTGTTTGATCACCCCGTAAACACCGATTGCCTAACATCTTCTCCTTAAAAAAGAGTGTGCTCTTCCATTTTTGTTCCTGTGGAGTTTACTGTTCCGGAGCATGAGTGAGTTCTGTACCACTTTCTGAACAAGGAAAATGGCACCTGCAGTGGAAAATAAAGAACACGCACATCTGACCTTGAGAATGTTTGCTCTGTGTGTGTATTCCACTTGAAGTGAAATGGTCCTGGATTTGGATATCACTGAGTTGAGAAACAGGCACACTGTGCCCTTAGAGTAAAGCCGATTTAGCGGCGACACTTCCCTGTTTGCCAAGCCAAAGCTGTTGCACAAATCGCATACTCTGTGCAGGGGAAGGGGGAGAAAACTGCTTCATCCAGTTTTTCTGCCTCAGGGCTGAACCAGATACACCTCAGCTTCAACTGTTAACCTCTCCCAGGATGTGAGCTCCTAAGCGTGACATCAGCAACCTTGACTAGGACAAGTACATTTTCAAGGTGTGACAGCTTGAGGCAAATATTATGACCCATTTACCAAAAAGTGTAATGAATTAAATACTTCATGTAATTTGATTTAGAAGGGCTTCCTTTCCAGGTTATATTTTTGGTTTTGTCTGGTTAAGAAATTTGGTGGGTATGCAGAAGCTATTGAAGTGAGAGTAATTATTGTCTTTTCTAATTGACCTCCATTAACACTTGCTTTCGAAATAAACAGGCAATGAAGGTTGTATGCATCCATAAATACTTTCTAGTTTTTGGATTAGTGGATCTCTAAATGCCAATATGGCAGTTACCAAAACCATAATTCATTGTAACTGGTAGAAAAATCATCTGATTATAATCTGAGGATCACTTATTACTCTCATCATTGTTAATTCTCCTGGAAAGACAATGATCATCTCAGCCGCGATTTTCATTTCGAATGAAAACAGCTATCCTAATTGGAGCAGATAATGTTTTGTTTTTATATTTTAAACGGAAGTAAGTAGTTACTGTAGCAATAAAGTGCGATTGTGGTTGAGGGCAAATAGGAAGAAACCTTGTCAAACTAAAATGATAAACGCTGAAGAGCTGTAGCAAACCGGCATCAATTTCAAGTGAAATTCTACAACCAATAGTTTTAGAAAGTATTTCAAAGCCAAATTATGACAACAATGCCGCATGAACAAAAAGAGCAAATAGTCCTGGTCAACTCAAATTTTGTTTCCCTGATTTCACGGAGGGTCAGTTAATCTCCTCAGGACACTTAGGAAGCATTATTCTTTCCCACTGTAGCACAAAGGGACAACTTCAGTGCCAGGCTGAGAGGTTTTCAATTACACGCTGTATGGAGGGAAGGTCCATTGAAAGTTTTCATGGGAAACAATGATTTGGAATTTAATGTGATGACCGTAAAAAAACAAATTTAAAGAAAAAGAATATAGAAGGCATAAAGATTATTTTGAAAACTGGTAAAAGAGTACCAATTTTCTTTAAGAATGTGCCAAGAGAAAGGAAGAGGATGACGGGAGAGGTAGTAGAAGTAAACTTCTGAGAATTTAGCGACTGATTACATGTAAAAACCAGGACAGTAGAAAATAGGAGGCGGTTTAGGGAGAGAGAACAGAAGTTGCATTTTCATGATTTTGGAACATGCTGCACTTAGAGATTTGCAGCAGGCAGTTGGCAATGTGGCGTATAATCCCCACCGAGATATAAGCATGGCAATAGCATCATCACTAATTATCCACTTCAAAGTAGGAGTTGAGTGTGCCTGATACTGCCAATCTGGAGAAGTAAGGAGACTGGTGATGGCCAAGAGCGGATGATTGGAAACCACCTACTTGGGAGAATTTAGAAGAGGAAACAGAATGAAACAATGGTCAGTTAACAGGTATATGAAAAGTCTAGGAAGGTAGCATATAACTGTTCATTTGCAAAGACTAAGGAATGATCGAGTGATGAGGGTCGGAGGCTGCAAGCTCCAAGAATCGAGCTCCAAGATCGAGAATGAAGGCAAAATAGCTTGAAAAATTTTCTTGAAGGACTTTGGGTCATCTTCCACGTCCCATCTTGTAGGATGGGGGAAGACCACTGAAAACAGAAATTAAAGGTGCTAATGTTCTGGCAGATGCACCAAATATAACATTAAAGACACCAAAAAAAAAGGGGGGGGGAAGAAGAGGAAAACACCTCTCCCTCAGAAACCAAGAAAGAGGGAGAAAGTGACTTTCAAGGGCATAAAATTGAGGGAGCTTGAGACGAACTGGGAAGATATGGAGTTGGGGACGGCCCAGAGCAACAGGCTGGGGGCTTGAACGAAGTGAGAAAATGTGGAATATGCACTAAGGGAGCTGAGAGACCCACCATCCCTTGAACTGGGCGCTTTCGTATCACTGTGTATTCCCACCAGTAGGAAGGTAGTTTTCCCCCATGTGTTTCCTGCCTTCATTTAAGGTCCTGCTTTGCTTTCAAAATCATTGGGTAAGCAATAGCATGGAAAATAAGCTAACCCACTGAAGTTTGTACTCTGCCACTAGTAACTAACTTGTATCCAGAAACTAAGAGCTTTAAAACTCTAACCAGTTGTTACATTTTAAAGAAAAAAAAAAAAAAAACAACTAATGTATTTTTTTGCTTTAATTAAACATGCTCCCAGCATATCCGGAAGAATCAGTGCTGACTCCTTAGAGAACAAGTGTCTTTGCAAACTACATTTGGCCTCTTCAAATTGCTTCTATCATGTCAAACTCTGCTGTAGTACAATATATACCATTGTTTTCTCGTCCTAAATTGTCACATCCTGTTGCTCTGCCTGTCTGCAGGTGCCAAATTACACCCCAAAGAGGGATGTTTTCCAATGGTGGGTCTGTAGCACAGTTTCATAATAAGAATCTTAGTTCCAGATGAAAGAACAGATCTGGGAAGTAGGCTTCTAGAGCAAGCAAATTGCCAAAGAGAACATACTAAATCAAAAGTGAAATAGACGTTGATTTTGACGTTCCAGGGCAAGAGTATATGAACATATGTGTTATGAAATCTTTCTTTGGAAATGTACGATGAAACCACTCTAGCCAGAATTTAATTTTTTTTTAGGAAAAAGACACCAGATGTTTAGTTAAGAATGTGTCCTACAACCTACCTGACAAAAACACAATAAGATTCCATTAATATTAAAAAAAAAAAAAATGTATCTGAAGAGGAATTTCTTGAAGGAAAAGTCTAACTCAGAGAAATCTGATTAGGAAGCATACAAACTGCACCAAATCCCTCAGGATAGTCTGTTTTCTCAGGGGAGTTAGCTTCCTGGAAAGAGGCCAAAGACCAGCATGGAGAATCTAGTTTAACTCAAGTTTCAGTCACCATATGTGTGTTCATACTAGGAAGGTAGAGGAGAATACTGAAGAATGATCTGAGTCCCGCCTTAAGGAATAGCTAAGCATACTATCAAAAGAGACACTCTGCTCTCCTTTTTCCTTTTCTTTCTCCTTCTCTTCCTCCTCTCCTCCTTCTCCTCCTCCTTCTTCTCCTTTTCCTCCTCCTGCTTCTTCTGCTGCTTCTGCTCTCTCTTCTCAGAGATGATGCACACTACTATTTTAGGGCCACACTGTTTAAATTCTTCATTCAAACCTAACCAAAAAAAAAAAAATGTTACTGACTCTAATATTTGTGTAAGTTTTATAGTTTACTTTTCCATGAGGAATCATTTTATATCTGCAGCTCTAAAAAATATGACTCCTTTATATAATAAAAGGTATCTGCTTGCTAACTACCCAGTGATTTTTCGATCTCCTTTGGTGAGCCTATTTCCTTTTCCTGTTTTCTCTACATATCTTTAAGACGCAATTGTTAAAACCAGACTTACTCAAAGTAAGATGTTAGTCAACGTGAGAGTGCCACATCACACACGTTGGAGAGCTCCCTTAGGCTTGCAGTGACTTTCACTAAGCCTGTAGCCTACATGTGACTTTGTTCACTAAAACTATGAAGAAACAAGAATAATGGATGATCTAAGGACAAGACTGTTCCTCCATTAAGTATAACACAAATATTTCACAAGCATAACACGCTGATAGCAACAGTTCATAGATTCCAAAACTATGGGATAAGTATCGCTGTTAATTTTTTGAAACGTGTGGCAAAGGCCAGTAGTAGCCACCAAAATGTTTTACTTTTTTCTTTCATAATAACAAGATGGCAGCTGAGCACATGATTAGACTATATTGCGCAGTTCCCTTTAAGTTGGGCGTGGCTGCATGACTTAGGTCTCTCCAAAAGAATATAAGTGGAAGAATGATCTCCTGTTTCTGGATCTGAGCTTCAAAGAGAATGGGTCTGCCTCTCCTGTGTTTTTTCACCTTCCACCTGCTGAATGCAAATGATAATGAAGCCTTAGAGCTGTGGATACTTTGCCCCACCGAGGACATCTAGAAATGGCTAGAGACATTTTTGACTGTCAAGAAGAGGCAGTGGGGAGGGCTATTGGTTTCTAGTGATTTTAGGCTAGGGATGCTATTAAAAATCCTACAATGAATAGGACAGCCCCCCCCCCCCCAAATAAAGTCAATAGTGCCAAGGTTAAGAAACCCTACTCTATGGGATGACAGAGCTTTAATATTGAATGAACCTGGGCCCTCGGGTGAGTGCATAAAGCAGAACTACCCTGCCTGTCTCAACACCATCCAGGACCATTACCAGGGCTAGATATAAATTTCTACTAGGTTGAACCTAAGACCTTTTAGTTTATTTATTACCACAAACCAGCTGACTCTAAGAAGGATCCTAAGTAACATGTAAGTTTCACTACAGCAATGATCTTGAGCACCTACACATATAGGTCTCTCAACATTTTCCTCATCCTCTTTGGTTCCTTCACAGACATATCGGCGATTTAAAATTATTTTATGTCCTCAAGTGTTTCCTTCTGCTGGGTGTTCTTGTTGTTTGTTTTGAGTTTTATTTGAGTTCATTGCTCCTAGTGAAACATAAGCTCCCTAGGGGTATGATCCATGCCTCTCTTGTGAACAAGAAAGCTAGAAAGAAAGGTCTTAGTATTGTGCCTACTATGGAGTTGGACTTATAAATGTTTGTTAAGTGAATAAACAAACTTCAGAAAAGACGATTTGAATAAAGGAAAACAGTCTATAAGAGCAGTCTGCGATAAGCTGTTTCTAGTATATTAGCTGAAAGTGATCAAGGGCTCATCTTCTAAACACTCTCAAAACTATTCCTGAATAGGACTCTAGAATTTTGCTTAGCAATAACCTCATAGTCACCGAATTATAACCTGTAGGATCTACCTTCTTGTTTTTGAAACATCAGACATGAAGTGATGAGATCGTCTGTCCCTGCCATTAGAAAAACACTGATCCTCCTATTTCAAGGAGATATACGGCAAGCTCTTACCAATGGAATTGTAATCCTGAGTAGCACCAACAATTCCTGATTCTTTCAAATTAGAAGGCAAAGCTAAAAAGAATGTAATAGTCGATCTTCAGCATCCTTTTCTGGCTCTAAACAAGGAATTGTTTAGAGCCTGTGAAAAAAGGCAAAAAATAATACATAGAAGTCACATTCAGAAGACCTTTAAATGGCAATTAAGAGACACACCTATGACTGGTGATTGATGGCAGGTGCAACGTGCAGTTCACTGTGGGATAAAACAAACACCTCGACCAGCACTATGTACACAAGAGACCTTGGTGAATGGACTGGTGTGTTTAGACAGCGATTGCTAAGGAACAGTGTACCCATAGTTAGCTCATTCCTGAGAAGGATATGCTATCAAGTGCTTTAGATTAGGAAAAAGTAATTTCATTGTTTTTTTTCTTGCTGGACATGAAATCCGAACTTCATTTAATTTAGCAATTTTTGTACTTTCTCTGACTCTATGTCCCAATACCGAAAAGGGACATTGCAATGCATAAGGTTCCCGAGAGAACACCAGTAGGCAGAGGAAATTTGAATAATCTTCAGTGGCTCAGAATCGAATAGAAGGTAAACTGCACACTCCCCACCTTGTCGTTCAAGGTCTTCTACAGTCCGCATCCAGCCTGCCTCGGTTGAATGCACTTCACAAATGTTTCGCCACAGTTGAATTCCTTTCTTCACTGTCCTCCAACCACACGGTGCAGTGTCATTTGCACAGGCTGTTCTCAAACGGAAAGGCCTCAGTTCTCTACTTTACCTATATTAAGAGCCTACACAATCTTCAAAAGTAAATTCTAGGGCGCCTGGGTAACTCCATCGGTTAAGCGTCCCGTTCTGGATTTTGGCTCAGATCATGATCTCAAGGTTCGTGAGATCGAGCCCCATGAACAGCTCAACACTGTCACTCCGTGCTGACAGAGTGGAGCCTGCCTGCTTAGGATTCTCTTTCTCCCTCTTTCTCTGCCCCTTCCCTGATTGCGCGTGGGCATGCATACACGCAGACACTCTCTCTCTTTCTCAAAAACAAACAAATAAGCTTAAAAAAAGTAAATTCTAATTCTACCTCCTCATACTAAAAAAAAAATCTTCTCTATCATAGCCTGAAGCTCTCTCCCTCTCTATCTTCTGAAATCCCATGGCAACTAAGCGTGTCTTACTTTGTCCCATTTCTGGCATTGTCATCTTAAAGACCATTACTTTAAATAGTGCATCAAAGTGCTGCTTTACTTAGTTTTTCATGGAGTATGTTTTACCTCCTCCAATTACTTTGGAAGTTGTGAGAGAGCAAGGTCCACATGCTACCATGGTCTGTGTAGCATATACATATCAGGAGCACTCAATAAATACTTAAGTAATTTATTGAATTAAAACATTAAGGAAGATATTTCAAAAATGTTTTCCTGGGGCACCTGGGTGGCTCAGTTGGTTGAGCGTCCAACTCTTGATATAGGCTCAGGTCATGATTCCAAGGTCAAGTGATCAAGTCCCGTGTCGGGCTCCACACTAAGCATGGAACCTGTTTAAGATTCTCTCTCTCTCTCTCTCTCTCTCTCTGCCTCTCTCCCCTGCTCAACCTCTCTCTCTCTTTCTAAAATTAAAAAAAAAGTTTTCCTTAGGTTGTTGTAGTTTAAGAATAATGCAACTTGAAAGAACGTGTTCTTAAGTCAACATGAAGCTCAACAAAAGACTGTGAGTACTATTTTACTCTTGCTACGATGTGATTATATAAGTATGTTCTTGGTATACTACTTTCATTGATGTAAATTATACATCAAAAGGGCATGTTCTGACCTTAAGTAGATCATTTGGAGTGGTTCCCATTGCGTTTGTTTAACCAACTTGGTGAAATGCCCAGTAGAACAACCAGGACAACGTGGAGCATTACTACCTGTCACTTAATGTCGATGCAACCATAACCTGGGTTAACCTCTGCTCCCAGTGCTTCCCCACCTGCACAAGTAGATCGAGCTCTCTCCAGAGCTCCAATGTTGTCTGAAGCTAAAGTCACTTTTAAACACAAAAGTCTCCTCAAACTTTAAATGACCCATAAAATATTCTGAACCACAGCCCTTATGACTAAAAATTGTGTTAAGTTTTGAGAGAGAGGAAGAGAGAGCGAGCTGGGGAGGGGCAGAGAGACAGGATCCAAACGAGGCTCCATGCTGACAGCAGAGAGCCCAATGTGGGGCTTGAACTCACAACCATGAGATCCTGACCTGAGCCAAAGTCTGACACTTAACTTACCGAGTCACCCAGGCTCCCCTGTTTTACGTGTTTTTTCGAGATATTTAAGTTAAAAGAAAGACTGCATCTAAATTCTTATGCTGATGACCCACATTTAACTCTCAATTTCATGCTAGACATTGAATAATATGGTATTTGATTTTCCAATATCCTGACAAGAACCTTCCTTAAAAAGATATTGAGGAAATACAATACTATACTAGCACTATCATTTAATATTTATGTTTTTTAATTTCTACACAGATCAAACATTGTAAACCCATGATTTACAATCAGAAACTAATATGAAGAAAAAAACCTCAGAGCTTAGCACTGAATAAGTACTTCCTATATACAGTGAATATTATTCATAGTAGAATGCATCCATTTCAAAATATAATTATTTAGGGCCTTTCTACTGTCAGTTTGTTTTAAAATATTTGCCACCTTTCCTTATTCTGATCATCAGAGTTTACCTGTTTATGAGTCTAGGAGCCCTCACTGAATTGTGACTCTACAAACTTAAATCACATAATCCTCTCCTAAGAACACAGAAATGTCGAGGGTAGGAAAATATTTTATTAATAACACAGCGGTCCCTTCTGCCTTGCTCCACCCCCAGTGCAAGCAGTCTAGAGAACGTGACTGTTCAAACTGCACAAGAATCCAGAGTCAGACACACCAGCAACTTATGAAGAAAGGGAAACTGAGGATTCATCCATGCCTGGTTATTGCATAATTATCTCATAAGAGAAAGTGAATTTGCATGTTTCCAAAGTAAATTATAGGAGCCAGTGTCACCTCCCCCTCTGTGCCACATACAGGCTGATAATGTGTAGAGATGGCAGTGTGCCTGGCCATATGAAGCTGGAAGGAGACCAGCTTTAACCCTTTAAGGAACACACAGATGAGCCCAAGGCCATCAACGTAATCAAGATCAGACCAGAATTTCCATGTGTAGGAAGAATACATAAAGTTGCACTACTCTTTTTTCTTCTTATTATTATTACTTTTGTTTTAATAAAATGTATTTATTAAATTTCCTTTATATTTAATCCTAAATTACAGTACATCAATATGAGAGCTATGTGTTCATTTAAGTGAGGTTGTCTTCAAGGCGGAAAAATCAGATGAAGGCAGCGTTGGGTGAGTTATAACTCATCTTTGGCAAACCAGAGAATAAAAGTCCGGAAGTCATCTATCAGTGTAGAAGTTATGATCATCCAGGCCCATTTGTGTAGTAATAGAATAAACAACACAAAGCAAATCTTACAGTCAGGCATCCCACAGCAGCTCTACAGACCAGTGAGTAGCTGGAGACCCCATTAGTGATGAAGCATCTCCATTTTGAACATTCTACACACAAATGTAGAAACTCCATCTAGAGCAGGACATGCTCATCTCCTAAAGAGCTGTCTCAAACTCTTTCAAGTCACCGTCGTTCTGAAATTCCGATAAATTGGCACGCACACCAGTCTTGGACACGCTTGCAGCGATTCAGAAACCCCCTGAAATTCCACATGTGGATATGCAGGTCCGTGAAACCAGGTCGACAAGCAGCGCCTTCCTGGGTGACGGAAGTGCAAAGCGAAGGGGCCCAACAGAACTGCTGATTAGGAACAGGATAAACTATTCTCTTGAAAGGGATTGAAGCATTCCGAGCCTCTTAAATGTTCTCCATCTCCCGCTTTCTTTCTTTAGCTTCCTCACTCCTTCGAGTGAAGGTCAAAGACTCAGATATTGAACTTTCCCGAAACCACCTGGAGAAACCACTGCACGTTTCATTTGCCAGAGGGGGTCACTCTGCAGCTTACTGTTCACTTGCAAAACTAAAGCACACCTTTGTTCTTTTCCATAACTGTGCCCAGAAGAATTACTTTCAAATGCATTTTCCACACTATGAAGTGTGTCCTAACAAAACACAATATACTCAACCGCAATGTGATTACTGTGCTTGTAAAACAGTTGGTGTTTTAGCAATATGCCCTTAAAAAAAGTATGCTTGGAAAAAATGGATTCTGTTTCAACAGTTAAAAGGACATAATTATTTTTCTGCTGCATAACAATTTTTAAATGTTAATGAGTTAAAATACAGCACCAAAACAGCTCCCATGCAATAATACAGTGCATCATTTGGCTGCCTGGTCCCCTGCCTTTGTTTTTTTTCCTTCAATGGTCAAACAATATGCAGCATCCTGGAAAGACCACAGATATCAAGTGACTACAGTGAACCCATCACATGGGACAGCTTGCTCTTCATAAACTTTCTCTGGGTTTATATAGAGTTTCCCAACCTTGGCCTCCTAGACAGTTTGGGTCTGATGAGTCTTTGCTGTGGGGGCTACACTGTGCAATGTTGACCATTAGCAGCATCCCTGGCCTCTGACCACTAGACTCCGGCAGGACCCTCACTTCAACCCCGAACCATGACAGTCAAAATGTCTCCAGATGCTGCCAAATGTCCTCTGGGGGAAAAAATTGTCCCCAGTTTAGAATCACTGATAGAAATCGTAGTTACAGGAAAGGAGTCACAGGTAAAGCAGAATGCACTGGGTACTGTACCTGAACAGTCCACCTACCAGATGGGGGACTAATCTTCTAGAATTGCATTTGTCTAATATTGTAAACAATGTCAATGGCATGACTCATACCTATTTTTTTTTATTTTTTAATGTTTTTTTTTTTTTTTTTTGAGAGACAGAGAGGGACAGAGAGCGAGGAGGAGAGGGGAGAGAGAGAGGGAGACACAGAATCCGAAGCAGGCTCCAGGCTCTGAGCTGTCAGCACAGAGCCGATGAGGAGCTTGAACCCACAAACACGAGATCATGGCCTAAGCCGAAATCAGAAGCTCAATCAACTGAGCCACCCAGGCATTCCAGGACTCATATGTATTCAACGAGTTACCAGGCTCATCAAGTAAAAAGCAATTGATTGCAACCTCAGCAATATCATAGAGCATATAAAGGAAACCCTAAAATCTCATCAAATACCTCTACTCATTTATTCAAGTGTCTATTAAGAGCCTAGACAATGGCAGGCACCATGTTAGAAGCCGGATTCTGGAGTAAAAATGATAGAAGCATTCCTGCTTTCGTGGACTCTCAATGCCGACGGCAACGTCAGGTAAGGAAGTGGACAACTATGACATATAGTAAGTGCTCTCGTGGGAAAAGTAGCTGGGGCTCTTTAAGTAGATTTAAGAGATTTAAAGAGATTCCTAGAAGACCTTCTGTGTAAGCTGAGACAAAAAGGACGAACAGAAATGAGGCAGAGAAAAGACTAAGAAGAGAACATGACTAAGAAGCTGGAATAGCACGAGAGGTGGCCCAGCATGGTCACAAAGCATGGAGTGTTCACGGGAATATAAAAATTACAATAAGGATAGAGTGCACTTACTGAGGGAGACAGATAAAGAAGTGAGGCTAAAAAGGAGGGGCTAAATCATGAAGGAAACCATGTTAAAAGGTTTGAGGTTTATTGTAAGGCAAAGGGAACTCACTGAATAATTCCACAGGGAAAAGCAGGATTATTTGATTTTTTCTCAAAGAGATCACTCTAGCTATCATAGTTGTATGAAGGTTCTCCAAGAAAACAACCAATAGGAGAGATGTGTGTGTGTGTGTGTGTGTATTTATAGAGAGAGAGACAGACAGAGGGACAGATTTATTATAAGGAATTGGCTTATGAGATTATGAAGCCTGAAAAGTCCCACAATCCATTGTCTGCAAGCCTAAAACCTGGGAAATCCAGTAATATGGTTCAAGTCCAAGTCTGAAGGCCTGAGAACCAGGAGAGCCAATGGTGTGGCTATAATCCAAAGGTAATTAAGTGGGAGGAAGTCTCACTTACTCAGAGGTGGAGTGGGGTAGTCAGCCTGTTTGTAACTTCACCTGATTGGATGAGGCTGACCCATATAGGAAGAGCAATCTGCTTTACTCAGTCTACTAATTTAGTATTAATCTCACCCCAAAACACCCTCACAGAAACACCAGAATAACGTTTGACCAAATACCTGGGCACCCTATGGCCAAGTCAAACTGACACACAAAATTAACCATCACAGTGGCGAATATTAAAAAAGAAAGAAAGAATCCAGGGAGTGCACGAGAAAAGCTGGTGCAGTAAACTAGGCAAGACATTATAGTGACCTAAACAGCACAGGAATTTCACCACCCAGTTTTTTAATAGAGATCACAGCCTGACACATAGTAGGATCTTATTGAATACGTAGTTAGTATTTCTCAAATTAGTGAATGAACATGAGTGAATGAAATCAAAAACATTTTTGATGGATTGATTTCATTTAAAAGCTCGGGAGGTAGTCCCATTGCCTGTGATAACCTGTCTACATATTAATCATTTCATCAATCCCATTCAAATCAGAAACCATTTAATGTTATTCCAAACCTTGAGTGCTGTTAACAGTTAACACTGGTAAAGGTGCATTGAAAAAGACACTTCCAGGCACTTTTGATGGAATTTCTGAATAGCAATCTGGCAGCATTAAGAGCATTAAAAATGTTCTTACCCTTTGGTTTAGCAACTCTCCTTCTAAGTTTTTATTCTAAGGACTGTTCATTACAGTGAAAAAAAAAATGAAAGCAACTTAATCTCTAACATGGAGAAAAGCACTAATTAGTATCCACCAAGTAAAAATCTTGTTTTCAATGTCACTTTGGTGAAATAGACAATGCGTTAACAAAGTAAAATACAAAACTCTCTATATAATATAATCCTAAATGCTCATCCATTCCTTTCCAGGTTTATCTACATTGACTAAGACAGAGAGCTCAGTGATGTACAAATGAGGAAAATCATCTTAATTTATAAAATATATATGTATACATAATTGCATGTGCTTAGAAATTTTTCGTTATTCATTTTTTTAGTGAAATTAGTCAGACTCTATCAGCTAAATAGCCATTCAAAAGGATGTTTTAAAAGGAAATGAATAAAAGAATGGTTGAGTGAATGGCTTCTCCTAATTGCAAATGACCAGATGTCTGCATAGTAACTGGAAACGCTCTATTTGGCTCACAATAGACTAGACGAAAGTAACAGGCTTGTGAAGAAGATCTTCCCAGTGATGCTATACATATCCTGACTGTTTTGAAAGGACTTTCAGACCTTGGGTTTGGAAAGGCAGAAGAGTTTACCAGAATTTTTTGTTCACGGAGTCACATAATCCAATTCAGTTAGTTTTCGACTTTCTATAAAACTGTGAAGGGCCTCCAAAGGTCTTGCAGCCTGGTCTCTGTCAACGGAGATTAACAGCTGAGCATGTATGTGTGTGTGAAGGGACAAGTACAGAACCGCCTTTCATGCGCGTTTCCAGTACTTAAGAACCTCCTTTGTCAATTCTTACTGCAAGTTTAGTCCATTCCTTCTTGTCTGGCCTTCATAAAGTATGGAACAGCTGGGTTCCATGCTTCTTGTATAACCCTTTAAACACTATCAGAGAGTTACTTGTTCTGTTTGTCCCCAACTCTTCCCACCCCCTGTGCCCTGCGGAGTTATCACACCCTCATCAGCCTGAGGCCACGCTCCCCCTACCAATGAGGTATATGTCCTATGCCTCCATTCTTTGCCTCATCCTGATGCCTTTACCAATCACAGGGCTGTCAGAGAATTCACTGCTGGGCCAAGCATTACTCTAAAGAAGTCAGTCCTTGGAGGTTGACTACAGCATGGGTATAAGTAGACACACCCATGCTGTTTGTTTCCTAGGTTACTCTCCTAACAGGAAGGGATAAAATGCCTTTAGTGTATTTGATCTTTTGCCTAGCACATCGCTTATAAAGAGTTTGCACAAGAAGGTGTTTTGAGGTTGTGTTTATTTACTTTTATTAAATCACTGCTTTGATACCCAAAACAAGGCTTGTTCATAAACTAAAAGATTTACAACTTACAGAATTGCCCCCTTTTGTCTCAGAAGTGGATCACCCATTAGAAGGATCTGGCTCACTGAGTATCCTCATCCAATCAAAAAAATTGTTTAGGCGTGCCTGGGTGGCCCAGTCGGTTAAACACCGGAGACTTGATTTTGGCTCAGGTCACGATCTGACGGTTCTTGGGCTCGAGTCCTGCACTGGGCTCTGTGCTGACAGCACAGAACCTGCTGGGATCCTCTCTCTCCCTCCCCGTCTACCCTGCCCCGGCTTGCACAACACAAGCGCACTCACTCGCTCTCTCTCTCTCTCTCTCAAAATAAATAAATAAACATTAACAAAAACATTTGTTGAGGGGCATGTCTTACTCAGAGAAGAAATGATTTAATGGCAGGTTTTTATGTTATTAATATTTTAAAGTATGCTTAGCGTTTATGGCTTACCCAGTTACAGAAAAAACGAAGGAAAACTTTCAGGGATTAGGAAGATGAAGACCCCAGGCTATGGTTATAGAATATATTGCTAGAGCACCTAAATAGTCCTAGAGATATGTATAAGAAGCTATTTCCATGAACAGAACTGAGTTCTGTTGTTGAAATACTTATTCATAAAAATAGGGAACATATGTCTTCCTTCTTTGGTATTCTATGTTTTTTTTAAACTGTCATTGCTGATGGCTAGAATAAAGTGTTATTCAAAAGGCAACTGATAAGAAGAGTTTCATATTTCTCCCCCTCTCTCCCCACCCCCTCACCACACACACACACACACACACACACACACACACACTTCCAAGATGAAATTACTGTGGGGTTGATCTTTTAACCAAACCAAAGCCAGTTAAAAAGCTGAACCATCGTTTCCAGCACAGCTTATCTTCAAGACTACAGCTATGAATTAAATAAAACTGTAAATGCTTTGTATTATTAATTGAAAATGATTAAAATAAAAAACCCTGGCAGTATAAATCTAATCCATGTGATTCATTTGTTAATTAAATGTGTGTTTATAATCAATTGCCAAGAAGTCCTCCAGATAAATAAACATTAGCTTAGGTGGTCTTTTACATCAGTAACAAAAACTACAAAAAAAAAAAAAAAACCCAGTTATCTATAAACAATCAGGTAGGCCTCTGCTTTCCAAATGGATCCAAATACTGAATCCATTTTTTAGATGAGATATCAAAACTGTGCTTTATCAGTGTTATAGAATAGTATTTATAGCTCAGACACCAAGGACATTTGATTGAAACTAATTGTGCGACCGAGCTGTGTATATAAAACTTTCACAAATATTTTTTTCTACTATTGCCAATATAGTGTCATCTTGGAAGCATAAAATTGTGTAACATAAAATATTTTACCTGTGAGAGAACACCAAAAGTATTTTGTAAGAATTGGAAAGCTAAGAGAGCCAGAAGATATTCTAGAGCTACCAGGGGCTAAATCTATAGATGGGAGACTGGGAAAAAAAGTAAGAGTCAATGGTTTTTTTCCCATGAAATGTGACTACCCAAAAGCTCTCAGGCCACCGCACTCATAAGGGGTGATCAATACTGACTTGTTACTCACCGAATACCAGGTGATCACTCCAATAGCATATTTTACTCTATGTGGCTGACTAGAAAGGGCTGAAGTGCTTATATTTTTTAATCAAGATTATAAAATGGTCTTTAAAATCTGGGTTAAATAGGTATTTCTGCAGTACTCTTTGGATAAAGATTTTCTTTTTTTCAGCTTGTCTTTTTTTTTTTTTCCTTTTGACAGCTACAGTCCCCAAAGGAACAAATGAGAATAGCATTTCATAGATGAGAAATCATATCCCCTTCATCAAACATCTCACCTCTTGACATTACTTACAATTGGATAAACATGGGGGAGTCCTAACTGAACTGATTCCAACTTTGGCTGGACAATTACAAATCACCTGCTACATTTCAGAAGCAAAGCGATTCTGCTATCAGTAGAATCATTAAAATGCTGAGCAGGGTTGAGAGATAGTCTTATCAAATGGGACATTACGGTTCAATAAATATTTATTGAAGCCCATGCTCTTCACAGGGTAATATTTCCTTTCTTTGAACAAATGGTTTTCACATAAAAGAAGGTGATACGACATCTTAATCAGCTTAATTGCATCAAATTTTTTCCCAGTTCTTTCACTTGTACTCGTTCCAAATGAGACATACACCTTATTTAATTTTGCACCTATTATCAGGTTCTTGAGTCTCAAGCAAAATATCTTTGCCAACCATCTCTGCATATGTCCATGACCGCAAAACAAATTTCATTATTACTTAAAATTAAAAGGTTTCATGCTGCTGCAAACATATTTACATTTTCACCATTTCATTTATCACGTATTGTAATGGTTAAAAAATCAAACACCATGGTATGGTTTCACTTTAAAAGACTAAACAAATACCAAATCCTATGGAAGGAAGAGAAAAAAAATTATCTGGCTGTGTTCGTAGCACATTTCAACCAAAATGCTGTAGCCACACTTCTCACTACATTTCTCACTCAAGGAGGTTGCCCCCAGGAAAAGAAGCACGTCTGGATTGTTGAAAACATAAAGAAAACTCCCGACAACAGCAGGGGAGGGGGAAGTGTGAGAAGCACAGCGCTACCTCTGGGCTCAGGTCGCTCTACTCCTGCTAACCCAGCAGCAGCCGTGTGTCAGGGCCACTTTTGTCACGGCTACAGCGACAGCTACAGCACAGGGGTGGATTACTTCAACATTATTTCAACATTTTAAATATAAGACTTTGATTAAGAGACAGTATTACAGGGGTACCCGGGTGGCTCAGTGGGTTAAGCATCCGATTTCGGCTCAGGTCATCATCTCCTCGTTGGTGGGTTCAAGCCCCGCGTCGGACTCTGTGCTGACAGGTTGGAGCCTGGCGTCTGCTTCAGATTCTGTGACTCCCTCTCTCTCTGCCCCTCCCTTGCTCACACTCTGTCTCTCTCTGTCTCAAGAATAAATAAACATTTAAAAAACATTTTTTTAAACGGAGACAGTATTATAGGCAAATGAATTCTTCTTCACTGACTCACAAATTCTCTTGTTTTCCACTTCATCTGATTTAGGAAGTACTCAAATCAGATTCATAAATCATACCCATAACATGACACCTTATTAGGTGGGGTTTGGGTGAGGAAAAATTGCTATAAGTAGATTACAATGACTGGCATGAGGAAAGAAAAACCCCTCCTACTAGTTCTTACAGGACTTCCCTCCGCATCCACAAGCAAAACGAAATCCACGCTTCATATGCTAAATGTAGGGCGTAGAGAATCTTGTGCAATGGACACAGATGGAACCTGTTCGACCTATTTCTTACACTTTGGCAAGCCATTACAATGCCATCAACAAAACTTTTTTTTTAAGTTTATATTTCAAAGATGGAATGTGAAATGCAGGAGTGTCTTTTAAACGAAAACATGAATATGTAATGTGATAATTTACCGTATTCCTTAACTGTTCTACCAATAGTTCCAAGGCCTAGCCCTCACCCTTACCAAAGCTCTCTGCCATATTAATAACCCTTGGCAAAAGGTCAACTATACCCAACTGTGCAATGCCTTTAGCGCTTATTCATTTTGAATTGAGTGAACTTCTTCAAAATATATGAAAATAGTTATTTGTCCCAAAGGTGCATTCCAAATATCCATTTAAAATATTTGAGTGTGTTGCCAATCACTTCCTCAACATTGTGGCCTGAACTGCCCAAGCCCACTCAAAGACAACATAATGAGGAAAATCATGGACAATTCATCTTGAGATAACTCACAAAACAAGACCAAGCCCCTCTAGTGAAGATGTCTGGTCTGGCATAATTACTGAATAGCCAGCTCCTTTTTTGATCACAAACTTGATTCAAAGTCAACAGGGCCCTAGCGCCTGAGGAGTTAATTACTATAAACGCAAGGGTACACCCTGGGACTTCTTCTACAGGGTTGGTTCTATGCTGAAAGAAGCAAAATTGCACACACCCATTATTCGAGAAAATGCCTCTCTCCTACTCAATTTGAAGCATACCTATTTTATGGACACCAATTTGACAATAAATTATTTTCAATTAAAAAAAAGAAAGAAACATACCTATTTTGAAACTACTTAGGACTGACTAATTACATATTTGGGCTTCTCAGATATGCGGGACAAAAGGATTGTTTATGTTCTAAAGAAATTCATTTAGTAAGTTCATAGGAACTGTGTGTCTAAAAATTGTGCTTCGTTAAATGATTCCAGGGCCACAAAAAGCAATAATATTTTATATTCCACATTTTCCTAACTCTATTACCTTTCACTCTAGTACTGTAGAATTAAAGTAGAGAGAGCAGAATAAACTAAGAATGAAATCATCATGTTGATACATAGAATCTCAGTCGTATGAAAACTAATTTAAAAAAATTATTTCCTGGTAAAAAGAGTAATAGAGTTTACTGAACAGTAGTAATTAACGACAGCTGGGAAATCAGTGGATTTCAACATAAATGGACACGTTATGCTTGCAGGCATAAAGTCCTTTTGTAGCTGATAAAGTCCAACCTGTTGAGAGTTGGAAAAAGGCAATCTGGGCCCAAGATCTAAAGCAGCAGATTCGGAAAATGGTATTGCATCTTTGCCCTTAGAAGAAAGGAAGGAAGAGGAGGGAAGAAGGAGGAGTAAAGAAGGAAAGAAAAAGAGAAGGAAAATTATAGCTGTTCTCTGTCATTGTATACTTTACCCAAGCTAAAAATGCTTTGTGGGCAGTGTAGTTTTAAAAGAAAAATCATCTTCAACAGAGGTACATGTGTCTTTCCCTATTCCCTCTTGACACTTAGCCTAGAGAAGGGCCCACTTCATTCAATGCAAAGGGGTGCTTCCACCCCAACCCTGGACCCCAAGATCAAGGTTTGACTCTTTCTTTTAATATATTACAGAACACTGCAGCTACTGAAGCCTCATGTGAAAAGTATCCATAGTTCAACTCTCCATTATAATCAGCTAAATAAAATAGCTGCTCACTTCTTTCTGATAAATTCCCATGAGAGGATATTCTCTGAACATTAGTGCTGAGCATCGATCTCAGCAGAACCCATCTGTTTCCAACCATCAGAAAAGCGGTCCAAAAGACTAGTGTTGAGTCTGTTGTTTGGAACTCAAAACTTATTTAGCCAAAAAAAGTAATGTGTTCACAAAAGCTTGGCCCACACTCCCTCCATAATAACCTACTTAGTGTATAATACAATTCAATGTATAATACCTTTGAATGTTAAGAGAGGAGAAAATGATAATATAAGGGAACATACAGGACATATGAGAAATAATAGAAAAGGAGCTTCCTTCCAACTTGGATGAAAGGCTCATGTTGGGAAAAATGTGAAATAACCAAAACTCCCTTGCTTACATCTCCTTTTGGTGCTTCTTTTCTATATCATTTCTCTGACCCAGTTCCTCCATTGCTTAGAGTTGTTCTCAACCTTTACGAAGCACCTCACCCTAACAGCTTCCTATAAGCCTGACCTCCATCTCTCAGTGGCCTCAGTTCCAAACCTACCTACTGCCTATCCCTCTTCAGGTGAAATTCGCACGTGGTTTAATGCATCACCCTTCAACTGACTTTTAGGAAGAAAGCAATTTCCTGACTGATCATTTCCATTACATGTGAAAAATTGCTGTCTTCTTAAATATTCCTTGAATAATTTTCAATGGTTCTCTTTATTCATTTGCTTTGTGTTTGGACCTTGTCTAGAATTCTGTCTTGATTTACCTACAGTACTTTTTGAATGTATCTCTCTGTACAGCTTTTTATTTTTAAGTTTATTTATTTACTTATTTTGAGAGAGATAGCACAAGTGGGGGTGGGGCAGAGACAAGGAGAGACAGAATCCCAAGCAGGCTCTACACTGCCAGCATAGAGCCCCATGTGGGGCCCGAAACCACAAACCATGAGATCACGACCTGAGCCGAGATCAAGAATTGGATGCCTAACCGACTGAGCCACCCAGGTGCCTCTATGTATAGCTTTTTAGTAGTTGTTCTAAGTACTACACTCTTTCACATACATAATTTTCACAACTTTTTGTGTTGATACTTTAACAGTACAAGTGACAAATAGGAATCTTAACTCCCCTTAAGTCCCTTTTCCTCCCCCATTCATAATGGAATTATCTTAAATATCTCCTCTACATACGAGAGCTACATCAGACATTAAAAACCACCAAATATAACACAGAAAACTCAAAAAAGAATATCAGTTGTAGGGACCATATTTTTACTCTTCCCATTGTCCATTTTCATTGTACCAATGAACCTTCTTATATTATTTCCCTTCTGTTTGAAAATTTCTTAAAGTCATTATTTTAGGGTGGTTCTGCTGGCAACAAATTCTCTTGGTTTTTGTTCATCTGAAAATGGTTTTAATTTACCTTCATCCCTGGAGGATATTTTCCATAGATATGGAATTCTGAGTTGGCAATTATTTTCTTTCAGTGCTTGCAAATGTTGTGGCACTTTCTCTAGCTTCCATGGTTTCTGATCAGAAATTCTCTGTCATTCGAATTCTTTTCCCCTATAGGTAAGGTACCAACTCTCTCTAACTGCTTTTAAAGTTTTTCCTTGGTGTTTAGCTTTCAGGACTTTGATAATGACGTGTCTTGACCAAGATGTCTCTGGGTTATACTGTTTAGGGTTTGTTCAGCTTCTTGAATCTCTAGGTTTATATCTTTTGCCAAATTTGGGAAATTTCCCGCCACTATTTCTTCTAATCCTCTCCCAACTCTACATTCTCTAACTCTCTTTCTGGGATACTGACCAGATAAACGTTAGATCTTTTGTTACAGTCTCAAATGTAGCTGAGGCCCGTTCACTTCTTTCCTGTTTATTTTCTCTCTGACGTTCAGGTTGGGTAACTTCTATTGTCTTCATCTTAAAGCGCATTGATTCTTTCTTCTGTTCTCTTCATACATACTTCTTCTGAGCCCATTCAGTAAAATTTTTGCTTGTTTTTTTGTTTGATTTGGCTTGGGGTTACTTTATTTTTCAGTTTTAAAATTTCAATTTTTCTCTATTTCTTTTATTTCTCTGTTGAGACTTTCTATTTTTTTTTTTTCATTTGTATCAAGCCCTATTTCTAATTCCTCCTTGAAGCATTATTATTTATGATGGCCATTTTAAAATCCTCATCAGCTAATTCAACATCTTTGTCATCTCAGGGTTGTCATCTGTTGGTTATTCTTTCTCATTCAGTGGAGGCTTTCCTGGTTCTTGGTATGATGAGTAACCTTATCATAGCTGAAACTGAAACAGGTGAAACTCCTGAATTCCCATTGGGCAGGGAGGGAGAGAGGCGCTCCTTATGGCTGAGTGGGGCTGTGGGTCCGGGCTTCTGCTCAGCCTTCTCTGTTACTGCCCCACCCTGAGAGCAGGAGTGTCATCCATGCTTTACTTCTTTCCCCATTTTTTTCTACTTTTTCCCTTTGAACCCACAGATTTTTCTTAAGATCTAAGACTTTCCACAAAGGATTATAGAACAGATGGGCAATAATCAACCTGAATCCTTGTTTTTTCCCTGTGCATTAGGAATATTTTTAAGATAGTCAACTTCAGGGCACATGGGTGGCTCAGTCAGTTAAGCGAACAACTTTGGCTCAGGTCATGATCTCGTGGTACATGAGTTTGAGCCCCATGTGGGGCTCTGTGTTGACAGCTTAGAGCCCGGATCTGCTTCAGATTCTGTGTCTCCCTCTCTCACTGCCCCTCCCCTGCTTGCACTCTGTCTCTCTCAAAAATAAATAAACATTAAAAAAATTTCTTAAAGATAATCAACTTCCCATGAATCCAAAATATCTATAGAGCAAATTAGCGTAGTAAATCTGTTAGCTTTTTTTTTTCCCCCAAAGGTAAATTTCCATTTAGGAGAGATGTAGGAGGAAAACATATTGTTTAGTTTAAAAGTAACAAAAACAAATCTTTAAAAGATCATGAAAAAGAAAGAGAAAGGAGCACACACACAAAAAAGGAAATATTTTCTAACTATTATTCATATATTCCTTATCTCTAATTTGGGTTTCTGGGTGTGTTGGGCTTGTGTTTATTTGACTCTTAGACTTTATTTTCTCCACCTATAATTTCTCCAATGACCTGAATTTATTAAGACTCCCAAGATTAGGGAAATTAAATCAGAGGAAAAAAATAAACTTCCTTACCCAGTAGGTGTGCACTGTGTCTCACAAACCTAAACAAATGGCCGAGATGCTTTCTTTAACTCATTATTTTTTTTCCCCTAAAATAGGGAGCAAGTAATTTAATTAATCAATTAAATGCATCTACCATAGAACAATTCCAGTATGAACTTGAGTCTGTAAAATCTGCAGTTACTTCATTTTAGGAAATGAAATGATTACCCTTCCAACCCTTTTTTGCAAATACTTCTCATAAACAGAATTCCGAACTTGAGAAGACCAAGCAAAAGAGAATCATCTCTGACCTTTACTTTTACTTTGCTTTCAAAACTCGTACTTATTTTTTAAGCCCAAATTTAAAATAAAATGAAATAAAGTTGGGTCAAGGACAAAGTGGAGGCAGCATTTGCAAAACTCGGGGAAGCACAGCCATCCTTTACACCACTCACTTGGTAACCCTTTCTTGAAACATGTGAAAGAACCAATCACACAATTATCAGCATTTTTTTTTAATTTTTTTTTTCAACATTTATTTATTTTGGGACAGAGAGAGACAGAGCATGAACGGGGGAGGGGCAGAGAGAGAGGGAGACACAGAATCGGAAACAGGCTCCAGGTTCTGAGCCATCAGCCCAGAGCCTGACGCGGGGCTCGAACTCACGGGCCGCGAGATTGTGACCTGGCTGAAGTCGGACGCTTAACCGACTGCGCCATATAAATGTGTATCATCTAGAGTAACACCATGTAAAGTACGCTATGTGATACCAGACCATTAAGACAGCCAAATACTTCTTCTAAATCATCCTTGGTGTGCACCCACTTAATATGCGTGCCTAGGACAGGGAAATGATGGGATTCTAATAGAAAAAAATATATACAGCATTGCCAAGAAAGAGAGAAATACCATGTATTACCAAATCCGGAAGATATGTAGTCTTTATGGTTTCACATGTTAAACTAGAAAGAAGAAATTTTTCCAAAATAAAAAAAAAAAAAACTTCAAAACTTTTAGTTAACTGACCTATTTATATTTAAAATACAACTCTGAAAGATAATTTAGCCCAAATTTTTGTTTTACAGACAAAGAGGCAGAGATGATCTTACATAGCAAATCTCATGTTTTAACATCAATAAAATACATATGTGTGTATGTGTGTGTGTGTAGATATATAGATATAGATATAGATATAGATATAGATATAGATATAGATATAGATATGCTTTCTCTGCACCCCGAAAGAATAGAGAAAAGGGATAGACTCTTTGATATAGTAAAACCATGATACATCTCAGGGATGTCCTGAGTTACCTTCTGGATTCTGACAAGTCGCAGGACTTAACAGTCTAGAAGACAGCTTCTTCCACATCTTTAAGAAAAAGAGAAAAGACTATGTTGGAAAGGGCTCTGACTCGGGCGCTTGTGGAATCTTGGGCAAGCCCCCAAGCAACCCAAGCCTCAATTTCTTCATCTTATCTTAGAGAAACAATACAAACTTTATGGAAGCGTTGTGAAGATAAAATTACGATAATAATTTACATAGATTTTTGGTATGAGGTCCACATTGCAGGTATCGTTGTTATTGGTTATGACCGCTGTGGAGAGTAATTCAGCATACTTAACGATTCCACTTCTAGGAATTTATCCCACCAAAACACACGTATATTTAAAATGACATATGTAGATGGCTCTCCACTGCATTGTTGTTTGCAATAGCCCAAGATTAGAAGCAAATCAAGTGCCCATCATAATAAACTTAATGATATCATACAATGAAAATTTTGGAGCAATTTTTAACTTTTGCAAGATATACAGGTGTTTTACAAAGTATATAGATGAATAGATGACAGGCAGATTTTTTTAAGTTTATTTTGAGAGAGAGAGAGAAAGAGTGAGGGAAAGAGAGAGCAGGAGCAGGGAAGGAGCAAAAAGAGAGGGAGACAGAGAATCCCAAGCGGGCTCCACATTGTTAGCACAGAGCCCCATGCAGGGCTTGATCTCACGAACCATGAGATCATGACCTGAGCCGAAATCAAGAGTTGGACATTTGACGGACCAAGCCACCTAGGTGCCCCTAGATAGGCAGATATTTATGCTTGTGGACATACAGAAGGCTTATGGAATTAAAAGAATCGTAACAGCCCTCTGAGGAAAGGACTTACTGGCTGGAGACAGGATTAAAAGGAAAATTTACTTCCTACTGTACACCTACTTACACTTTTCAAACTTTGTTATGCATGTATTCAAAGAAAAACGAATAAAATTAAAAAATTTTTAATTATGGAGGAAGCTGATAAAGAGTGTAAGATTTTTTTTTTCTTCATGTGTTTGTTTTTGTGGGGTTTTTTTTTAGACTTTCTAGCAGATTTAAAGGATAAGAGTGGTCAATTAAGAGCACACTTTCCAATAATAATTAAAGACATTAAAATCAGAATCAACAATGATATTAACAGTTTGTACCAAAATTGCCAAATTGATTCACTGAATATAATTATAAAAGAAGTGTGTAACTAACACATAAACACTTTGTAATGCTGGATTACAGCAGTTATTCTTAGTAAGGTTGGGAAAGACAGTGTATTAAATCGTGGTTAGTTGGGACAGGTTGGAGGGAGGCTTGTTCCAAATACACACATACAAAAATGTGCACCCCTGCATGTATACACATGACAAGCACACACATACTCATGCACACATGCGATTCTGAATTTCAGCCTATTCGGACATTGGGAATTATTGACTTCGAAGCGGCGTGTGTCAAATTTAATTGGCATTTGGAAGTTAAATACAAATACTAATTCAATCATTCTATAGTTTAGTTATGTAAAATAAAAGCCACGTCCAGCGATGTTTAATCTAGCATTTCATTGATAATTTCTATTCCACGAAACATTTATGATCATGGTATTTTTCTGATTCTGTTCTTGGCACTGATAGGTGGCCAAAGGCATCATCACCTTCTCCTGGTTGTCAGTCACAGTGAAATTCAAGAGAGCTGTTATGCGGGCAAACTTATAAATGGAAGGAAAGACTCTGCCTAGTTAAACAATGGTAGTGTGTCTGATTAGTGGTATTAGTGACTGTGAGAAGGAAAAGACAAAGACTCCTCTGTGACATTTTATGTACATGTATTTTGCAACAGAGAAGGGGGAAAGAGAGCTGGCTGAAATCACTTATACTTCCAAAGAATAAGCATAATCTCTCTCTGGAGTAGATGGCCTTTTGTTTAGCAAAACACCTTGACAGACCACTTGGGTTTCAATGCCTCAGGGCCTAGTTTGGAAAAGGACAGAGATAGCTCTGATTGCTCTACAAGAAAGAAAGAAAGAAAGAAAGAAAGAAAGAAAGAAAGAAGAAAGAAAGAAAAGAAAGAAAGAAGAGAAGGAAGGAAGGAAGGAAGGAAGGAAGGAAGGAAAGAAGGAAGGAAGGAGTAGGGGCAGTGGTGTTGAGCAGCCTCAAATGGGAGGAGATTCTTAGCAGAAACACAGGGAGACTACCAATCTGGAAGCCAGACACAGACGAGAGAGAGACCAGTGTATCATGTAATGAGTAGGAAATGCTTTACAGCCAAATTTTCTGTTAAGACTGGCACAAAATGTTTGAATAATTGATACTTAAAGAAAAGAAAGGGCCAGATAATCCGAGGTCCACAGAAGGGGTGAGGGGAACGCAAAGAGGGCAACAGAGTGAGCCATCCGGGCGTGAACGAAAGATAGCACCTTTCTCTTCGACGATGCTAGAGAAAGTTAAACTCTGGGGGATGTGGAGGGGTTTGCACTGAGCAAGAAAAAAAGCTAACGTCTGGATAAAATATATGCTATAATTACCAATAATATTTCACTGCAGTCACATAAAAAAAAAAAAATGACAAACTGCCCCTTCCGTTCTTCATCTATTTGATCATCAGTGAAAATGAATACAAAAAGTTTTCATGCATATTTGAATGCTCTAGATGCACTAAAGCAAAATCAGAGTCTTTGAAGACCCCATCTGGGTAGTAGTTTGATTCTGGAATTTTATTTTGCATGAATATGTAGATCACAAATGGGTTTCTTTAATTACCACCTGTATCACTTTTTTAATGGTTACACAAAAATCGTATTTAAAATTACACCACGCCGTTATTTCTATCTAGGTAAATAAACCTGGTCTCTAAATCTAACAGCCTTAACTAATATTTGAAATTAATTTTTAAAAATGCACAAGTATGCGTCTCATATTCTCATGAAACATTTCATCAAAAGGAAAGACGAAACCAAGGGCATATCAGTCTAGCGGCATTGACAGATACTAGATATTAGAAAAGCATATAGAAAATCTTTTTTCATTGCAAACACTCTGAATGACATCCAAATCAAGATAAATATCAGATGGATCTGAATATTTTTAAAAGGTCTGAAATCCATTAAGTGAACAGAAATGTTTTTTTGCAGTGGATAAAAAGAGAGAGAAAATATAGAACAATAAGGGTAAAGAATAACCTAATAAGATGGGATAGAAATTCTTGGGCTCAGTATTTTATTACAATCGAAATTAATTCTTCTGCCTACTTGATAGAAATATTAATTGGGAAATCTCTCCAACAACAAGCTATAGATAAACAATTCTCAATTACTCACATTCATAAAGAGTGGCTCAAGAGAGTGATATAATGTAGGGGCTGTTTACATTTGAGTCATATTAATTTCTAATTAAGATTTTATTTGGCCAACCTTACCCTGCTATATTCCTTGAGTATATCTCATCTAAGGAGCAAGCAATGGCCAGGAGTGTATTTTGTATAAGCGGGCAAATCAAAGGAATTGTAATGTCCGAGGTTTGAGAGAAAGAAAAAACACACACCTGAAATTAAGTACATTTTTTTAAATGTGGCATTTTAAAAGTGCCCAAATCGTAAGGGCACAGCTTCATGACTGTTCATGAAGTAAATACAACTATTTAACTTTAACTCAGGTCAACAATCAGAATATTTTTATCACCCCATTCGTTACCCTCCCCTCATTCCCTAGTTCTCAAGGTGACCACCATTCTGACTTCAAACACTTATGTTAGTTTTTGCTGTTTTTGAACTTCGTATAAATGGAACCACACAGTGCCTACTTTTTTTGCATCTGGTTTCTTTTACATTATTATATTTTGAGACTCACCCACATGATTTCATGTAGTTACAGTGTGTTCATTCTTGTTGTACATCAATATCACAATTTACCCATTCTATCGTTGATGAGCACTTGGATAGTTTTATCACTGTGCCATTATAATGGCTTGCTGTGAATACTCTAGTCTATGTCTTGATAAACTGATATACATACATCCTTTGGGCGTATACCTAGGACTATAATTATTTGAGTCACACACTCAGTATTCACAAATACTGAAAACAGAGTTTCCAAAATAGCCAGTCCACTTTACATTCTCACCCTCCGCGCATGATTGTTCTGAATAGACCACATCCTTGTTAGTACTTGTCGAGTGTGTTTTTTTCATTGTTGGTTCATTTATTTTTAAATTTGGCCATTATGCTGAGTACAAACTGATGTGTCATTGTGCTTTTAATATCTATCTCCCCAAAAGTTAATGAGATAAAGCCAGTCTTTTGGATATCATCATTTGTGAAGTACCTATCCAAGTCTTTATTCATTATTCTGTTGTATTCATCTTTTACTTACTGGTTTTATTTAGATCTTTTATTGGATGTATTCATTGCTGCACCTATTTCCATTTTATGGCTAGTTTTCTCACTATCATCAAGAGCTGAGGTTTTTAAATTGGCATTTTAATGTCACGTGGATAAACAAGTGTTTACTTTTCCAAGAAAAGACAAGTAGATGACAATGAGTAGATATGACATTGACACATTGAGAAGACTAAACTGCCAAGCTTGATTGATTCGGTCGGGACTGTAATACACCATTTAACCTTACTGTTTCTCAGTTTTCTCATCTATAAGGTGAAAGCAAGGGTTTTAGATGGAATCTCTCATACAGTCAAGCTTTAGAATAGCAAAAGAAAAGGAAGTAGGAGAGAGTAATAAATATTAATATGCGATGCCAGGTAGTTTTACTTGAAAAAATAGATTAGCACTGGCCTCTTAAGCAGATGCACCTTAAGATATCTTTCTACAGAGCTAGCCTTTGTAAACTACTGCAGTCATAGAAATTGTGTTCAGATCTATTGGGGGAACCATCACCCTTAACTTAGGATGGGTCTATAAAATAAAGAGGAAAGAGTTCAGTGAATAATCTGAGCAAGTCACCCAACCTTCACATTCTTTCAGGAACAAATCGTGTCTGGTGAATGTTTAATTAATCACAGTCAGCAACGTCAACTTCAAAAGCAAAACATGCAAAGAGAATACAGCACCATAGTTTTTGTATAATTTACTAGAAAGATGTGGTGTGATATAGAGGAAAGGAGGCTGATTTTGACATCAGGCAGATTCAGTTTATTTAAATCTCAAAAATTCACTTAATAGCTAGAAAATCTGGGGAAAATGATTTAACTTCCCGAAACTCATTTTTTTTTATCCTAAAAGGGCTGATATCTTACAGAGTTTTGTGAGAATTCAAAACAATTAACTGATAATTCCTGACACCTAGTGGGTACCCAATAAATAATAACAATTGTATTTATCTAGTATTTTTCAAAGGAAAGTGAGAGCGTCTGGGTTCCTGTGATTGTGATCACACGAAAAGTTTTCAATGATCCAAAAAATGGATGTGGTTATGGACTAGCTCTTTTAGTATTTGCAAATTTCCTTTAAGGGTATATTTCAAGCTCTTTCACTAGTTTCCAAGCATCTCAGTGTCCTTGAGCTATGAACGCTTGTTACATAGGTAGTAAACGATTGATTTGGCTAGAAAATACAGGCACGATCTAGAAAATGCTCATTCTGATCATTCTAAAGAGATCTCATTTAACTAGATTAATACATTTGCTATTTTCCTTGACTAGTATCTTGTGAAGTAAGCTTGAATTTAATTACCTCGATCCAGAGATCTTGTTCCGGAGCCCACTTACCAAACTACATGCATCTCAAGCTTCAGACCAAACCATGAGTTTCACTTTTAATTTTTTTTTTTCAATGTTTATTTATTTTTGGGACAGAGAGAGACAGAGCATGAACGGGCGAGGGGCAGAGAGAGAGGGAGACACAGAATCAGAAACAGGCTCCAGGCTCTGAGCCATCAGCCCAGAGCCCGACGCGGGGCTCGAACTCACGGACCGCGAGATCGTGACCTGGCTGAAGTCGGACGCTTAACCGACTGCGCCACCCAGGCGCCCCCATGAGTTTCACTTTTAAACAAAGTTTCAACATTGTTGGTAACAGGTAGTTGTTCAACTCTACCAATCTGTCTTCCTTTGAAATATTCTTTCACAAGTTTATATCAGTAAATTTGTCTTATTTCCATTCCATCAAACATTCCCCAAAGGTAAGACTTGTCTGCCTCAAGGCTGTTGTAAACCGTGTCACTGTTCACAAATTACTTGATTTCTGTGAAAGGATTATACCTCCCCGCCCCCACTGAATTGAGATGTAGCCTTGTAGCTTGCTTTGGCAAATAAACTGCGAAGAGAAGTGGCATGTGTCATCCCGGGATGAATCTTTAAGCACATATCTTCTTTCCTTTGCCATTGAGATTGTAAATATGTGTTGGGTTGGAGCCTCTCTTAGCTTAGGTCCCTCAGTGACTACTGAGCTGAGCCCGCTGCCACCCTCAGTTGAACATGTAGCATGAATAAGAAAGAGACTCTTGTTTAAAACAGCGAAGATTTGGGGCGCCTGGGTGGCGCAGTCGGTTAAGCGTCCGACTTCAGCCAGGTCACGATCTCGCGGTCCGTGAGTTCGAGCCCCGCGTCCGGCTCTGGGCTGATGGCTCAGAGCCTGGAGCCTGTTTCCGATTCTGAGTCTCCCTCTCTCTCTGACCCTCTCCCGTTCATGCTCTGTCTCTCTCTGTCCCAAAAATAAATAAACGTTGAAAAAAAAAAAAAAAAAAACAGCGAAGATTGGAAATCGTCTGTTTCCAGAGCATAACTTCCATCTATCCTGACTGATGGAACCCACAACGCAAAACAAATGCATGATGCAAAGTTATGCTCTATAAAATTTCAGGGTTTTTAAGGGAGGTGTTTCAAGACAGGAGTCTAGAGTTCAGTAAGCTATAGAGAGAAATCTATATCAATCATTACCGATAAACATGTTGTATTTCTTTTCCTTAATAATGAGTACCTTCCTAATGACAATTATTCTACCCATTAGTGGTGGGGAAATTTAAAAATTAAAAAAAATTATATATAAAGTGAAAAATTTAGAAAATATCTATGATTGTCATTTTATCTAGAAAATATTTCTAACATGGGGCACGTGGTGGCTCGGTCGATTGAGGGTTAAGCGTCCCAACTCTTGATTTCAGCTCGGGTCATGATCTCAGGGTCATGAGATCAAGTTCTGTGTGGGGCTTTGCTCTGGGCAGGGAGCCTGCTTGGGATTCTCTCTCTCCTTTTCCCTCTGCCCCTCCCCTGCCCTCAATGCTCTCTCTCTCTCTCTCTTTCTCAAAAAAATGTTTTTAATTAAAAAATATATATATTTCTAACAAAGTTGACAAAGGGGTTCTTTGAAACTTTAGAAATAACTTTCTTTAGAATACTGGTAGGATAATAATAATGGGCAAACCAACTAATATTTACTACACAAGTTAAAAATTAAAGACTATCCATCACAAGAGGAAATAATTATCTTAACAATGAAAAATAGTCATTTACTCAAAACAGTGTAAAAATATTTCTCTAGGGGCACCTGAGTGGCTCAGTCATTTAAGTGTCCAACTCTTAATTTAAACTCAGATCATGATCTCATGAGTTCGTGAGTTTGAGCCCTGCATCAGGCTCTGAGCTGACAATGTAGAGCCTGCTTGAGATTCTTTCTCTCCCTCTCTCTCTGCCTCTCCCCTGCTCTCTCTCATTCTCTTTCTCTCTCTCTTAAAATAAATAAAGAAACTTTAAAAAAAAAGCAAAAAATATTTCTGTAGTGCAATCTAGGCAATATACACACCAAAACAAACTATAGAATTGATATAATTTGCTTTGGAGAATTCTAAATGAAACATAAAACATTCTTCTGAAAGCAAGTTCTTTTTACTTTAAAATTACCATGATCAACAATTCTCCACTGCATACAAATCACTCACCAGAACAATAATAAATCAGGCATTTTTACATTCGAGCAAACAGCTTTGTCAGTGACTACAGTTCAGAGTAGACCATGATTATTCAGAGAAAAAGTTCTTACAGTGAATTTTAGCCAGATTTGTGCAGAAAGACGAAACGTTTTCCCTCTCTTGTGAAGGATCTATGGCCAAGTTCTGTCATATCTACCTTAAACCGGGGATGCAATCTAGGAAACAAGAATAGCATAAGGAAACATTGAGATGGTAAAACACAAAGGTGTATGAAATGAAATGTAATCCAGGTTAGCTACGGCTTAGGGTATATGTTGAAATTAGCTGGAGAAAAAGGAAAGTTAGAAAATGTTGTAGCAGAAGCTGATGGTTGTCCTACAATAGGCACTATCCCCACTTTTCCTCAGTAACAGAACCAACACCTGCAAATAAAAGACTTTCTTGCGGTTAGATGTGACCATGTGTCTAAGTTCTGGGCAATGGCTAATTGCTGGAAGTGGCATGCACAGCTGTCAGAAGTCTCTTAAAGGCAGTAAACAAACTCTTTTTGAGGGTAGAGGAGAAACAAAATAAGAACATGGATCCTCGGCACCGTGGAGAGACAGACCATCTCAGAACTACCTAAATTCACATGAGGGAAAAATAAATTTCTAGTTTTTTAAGCCACTGTTATTTGGGGACTTTCTGTCACTGTCATCTGAGCCTAATCTTAAATAATATAGGTTATGTACTGAACTGTGTCCCTATAAAAATCACATCTTGAAACCCTACCGCCTAAATGATAGTATTTGGAGAGAGGTCCTACACAGAGACAATCAAGGTTAAATGAAGTCAAAAGAGTGAGATACTAATCAGATAGGGCTGAAGGGGAAGAGACACTAGAGATCTCTCCTTCTCTATGAGCACACAGAGAAAAGACCCTAGGAGGGAACGGCATGAAGACAGTTGGCCTGCAAGCCAGGAAGAGAGGTCTCACCAGACACCAACTATGGAAGCATTGTAATCTTGGACTTCCTAGCCTCCAGAACTGTGAGAAAACAAATTTCTGTTGTATGAGTCACCTGGTGTGTGGCATTTTGTCACGGCAGCCAGGGCTAAGCCAGAGCTACAGATAGTACGGTGCTATTCAAGGCTGCGCATGCCATACGAAGGACTTTATGTTACTAGATAGAGGTATTGGCGAGCAGAGGTGGAAACGACCCACGTAGTACATTCAGAAAGTGAATATGGTAACAGTGAGCAAAGGAAAGACTGAAGTCGGTAAGAATGTCATGAGATAATACAACCCATATATGAAAATCCATATAAAGGAGAAACTGAAGGAGACCTGGGATATTTCCTTTTTCAAATCCATGACAGACACTCCTGAAAATAAATTCTGAAAAACTGAAAGGGGAAATAGATAATTCAACAATAAGAATTAGACTTTCATACCCATTCACAATAATTGGTAGAACAAATGAGCAGGAAGTCAATTAAGGAAACAGAAGACTTGGACAAGATGGCAAGCCAACAAGACCTAACAGACAATTCTAGAGCATAGCACCCATTTTTTCCCTCCCATGCCAAACAAACTCTTTCATAACTTTTTCTCTCAGTATTTATACGATATGGAAATTTTTTCACTACTGTTCTCTGAGAAATACCTGCCCATGAACAAACTCTGACCAATAAAACTTTATGGATGCAAATCCAAGAGAAAGGGTTTTGATTATAATTACCTACAAAATCGGTATTCACAGTGTTTGTTTTCAGTATGCCTCTCCAAGATCCAAGGCCCATTCCATGATATTTGTATCTTGCTTCTTAGTGATAGGTATGAATAAAAATCAGACTTGTTTTAATATTAACTCAAATCAGCCATAATGAGAATGACAAAACTATTGTGAATAAGAATAATTCTAAATCTCAGTATATGTGAAAACTGGTTTGCCTGCTGTTCAAGATTTAGCGTGCTATCGATCTTTCCATTTGTGAGCAGAATTGAGAATCAAGGTGCAATAATATTATTTTCAAAAGATCCACAAAGATACATGTTTCAGAGCTCATGTTAAATATTCAAAAACATCAATTTAGATAGTAGGCACATTTTAGTGTTGCTTTTATTGACTTAATGAATATTATTATATTTGTGATATTTTTAATTATTTCATCCAAGAAGAAAACATCTATGGATCGTATCCAACCTGTCAAATATTTATAAATTGTGTCTTGTTTAATCTTTACTCCAATATTACGAGGTGTTATTACAACCATTGTATTCATTAGGAATTGGAGTTCAAAAGAGTTAAGAAAGCATCTTCCCAGGTTGCATAGTTAATAACTGGCCAAGCCAGGGTATGTGTTAGAATTCACTCCAGCACTTAGTTTTCGCATATAAGACAATTTATAAAACACCACAAATACACATACCATAATTGTTAGATTTTAAAATAACACATTTCTTGGGACTCCTGGATGGCTCAGTCGGTGGAGCACCCTACTCTTGATTTCTGCTCAGGTCATGATCCCGGAATCATGGGACTGAGCACTGCCCACACAGAGCATGGAGTCTGCTTAAGATTTTCTCTTCCTCCCCTCTGGCCATCCCTGCTCACACATTCTCTCTCTCTCTCTCTTAAAAAACTAAAAATAAAAACATTTCTATTTCTTTCTTTTAGAATGTGAAGTGAAACTGAAAGTGATTATAATTATCCAGATAACTGAGGAGCTTGAAACACACTTATTCAAGTGAAAAGAGGTGGCTGCTCCAAATAATGAAAATTACTCACCAAATTTAGCTACTATTTCTAATTATTTAATTCTGCTTCAGTTTGCCTACGTGAACTGAACCTAATTTACAACATTGCCTTTTTATGTTATGTTGTATTATTTATCATCTTTGTCATTACAAAGAGTTGGCTTTAGAAGTCAACTTTAGACTAGTTCAACTTCCCTCGGGGTTTTGCTAGTCACGAAGTAATAGTCTGATGCCTTCTTTTTTGAAGATTTAAACAAAATATCCCACTTAACTATTTTTAAACAATCTCAAGCCTTATGCTCATGGAGTATCCCAAGTGTTTTATGCCTCTCAAAATTACCAGAAACTAAATAAATGCTTTATACTATGCTTATGTGCACTCTGTAGCAAACTAATTCATTTTGATGCAGTTCACATGAAGATGAATGAATTCTGTATTGGTAGGTAAATAATAGGCACCCAAATAATATTAACTATTCCTTTTACTTGCATTTTTGTGAGAAACTAGGTAGGAGATTGAAACCTGTGTCACATTTTCCATTTTCTAATTTTCAATTTTTTTTATGTTTATTTGGTTTTGAGAGAGAGCACAAGCAGGGGAGGGGCAGAGAGTAGGGGACAGGAGATCCAAAGCGGGCTCCATGCTGACAGTGGTGAGCCTGATGTGGGTCCCAGAACTCACAAACTGCACGTAAGATCGGGACCTGAGCTGAAGTCGGATGCTCAACTGACTGAAACATCCAGGTGCCCCTAATTTTCAAAAAAATTTTAAAAGAACTGATAATGTTTCAGTTAAAACTTTGGAAACAAATGCTGGAAGAAAGACAAAAAATAATAACATTCCTGTTACCCAATGAAAAATATTAGTGAATTTTGGTAAATTAACCCAAAGGATTTTTCTTTTACTATTCTGTCCTTACTTTTTAAATTTACTGTAAAAAGTACCATATTCATTTTAGACTATTCAACAAGCATAGAACTACATGATAAAGAGTGGAAAGTTCAGATCTCACTTCTTTCCATTAACATATACCCCACTCTGCAGAGAAGCACTTTTACAGACACACGTATGCTCGTACACACTCATGCAACTATGAGTTGTGTTTTATAAAACTTTATCTAAAGGGGCTCAGTTGGTTAAGCATCTGACTTTGGCTCAGGAATTGATCTTGTGGCTTGTGAGTTCCAGTCCCACATCAGTCTCTGTGCTAACAGCATGGAGCCTGCTTGGGATTCTCTTTCTCTCTCTCTCTCAATAAACAAAGAACCTTAATATATATATATATATATATATATATATATATATATATACCTAAAGAAGAGTGGAAGCAGGACTACCAGAATGGTAAAATGAGAAATTTGGTAAATCTGTCTCCTCCATAAAAGCAACAACAATCTAAGGGGTGTTTCTTCAAGAAAAACTGCTGACCCTTGGTAAAAATAGCAAAGTTTATGACAATATAATGCGTCCTTTCTCCCTATACCACCATAGAATTGAAACCCTGAAGCTTCACACAGTAGATGTGCCAAACAGAAACCTTTTAAGCCACTGGAGAAGACAAGAAAGGCTTGGAGCTCCTCCAAAAAGTCTCATCCCCAGAACATTGTAATTACTTTACCTATCCCACAGCTCCATGGAAAAGCCCCATTCACAGGGCATTGTCATTGTTTAAAGTCAGCTCCTAAGGGGGGAAAAATACTCCCCTCCCCAGGGTATTTGTGGAAAATAATCAATGACAATTATTTCATATCACAGCTGCCTAAAGCTGAAATATCAGCTGAGGGAACAAAGAGTCTGCCGAAACTTAAAAGGAAGATTTAGAGAATAAACTGTCCATAGGAGGCTTTGAAAAGCTATATTCCTGGGAGCTAGAAGGACACACATACGGACAGGGTTGTACACATGCCAAAGCATTACCTGAAAGAGCCCTGTGTCAGGATTCTCCAGAGAAACAGAACTAATACCATGTGTATGGAGATACTTATTTTAATGAGCTGGCTCCTGCTACTGTGTGGGCTGACAAATCTAAAATCTATGGGACACACTGGCAAGCTGCGAATCTAGGGAAGAATTGATACAGCAGCCTTGACTCCAAAGTCAACTTAGAGGCAAAATTCCTTCTTTGTTAGAAAATCTGTCTTTTCCTTTTAGGTCTTCAACTGATTGAATGAATTGAACAGTGTGGACGATAATCTGCTTTGCTCAAAGTATACTGATTTAAATATTGATCACATCTAAAAAAAAAAAAAAAAAGTACCTTCAAAACAACTGGTATTTGACCAAACAACTGGGTACCATAGCCTAGCAAAGTCAACACATAAAATTAATCATCACAACCATAATCTTTTGCCTTTGGCTAACCTCGAGGCTGTGGGCAAGCAGAAAGTAAAAGTTAGGGGCGCCTGGGTGGCGCAATCGGTTGGGCGTCCGACTTCAGCCAGGTCACGATCTCGCGGTCCGTGAGTTCGAGCCCCGCGTCAGGCTCTGGGCTGATGGCTCAAAGCCTGGAGTCTGTTTCCGATTCTGTGTCTCCCTTTCTCTCTGCCCCTCCCCCGTTCATGCTCTGTCTCTCTCTGTCCCAAAAATAAATAAACGTTGAAAAAAAAAAAAAAAAAGAAAGCAAAAGTTAAGCCAGAGTTGTTAACTGCTAGAGAGTAGAAGGCCTGACACAATGCACAGACACACACACACACACACACACACACGCACACACATGTGCACACACAGTCTCTTAGCAAAGGGTAGAAGACTTATAAGTTCAAGAATTTTTAAGGAAATCTCCGCCCGAGCATTAGATAACCAGTAAGGTAATTAAGTAGATCAGGTCATGATCTCACAGTTTGTGGGTTTGATCATCCTGTTGGACTCTGGTGCTGACAGCTCAGAGCCTGGAGCCTGCTTAGGATTCTGTGTCTCCCTCTCTCTCTCTGTCCTTCCCCTGCTTGCACTCTGTCTCTATCTCTCTCTCAAAAAACAAACATTAAAAAAAAATTTTGAATCTACGGTTTATCAAGCAAAGCGGGAAAAAAGAGAGAAAGAAACCAAGAAACAGACTTAACTATAGAGAACACACTGATGGTTACCAGAGGGGAGGTGGGGGTGGGAGGTGGGGGATGGGTGAAGTAGGTGATGGGGATTAAGGAGGGCCCTTGTGATGAGCACTGGGTGATGTATGAAAGGCGAAATCACTACATTGTACACCTGCCAGTAATATTACACTGTATGTTAAAGATACTAAAATTAAAATAAAAACTTAAAATAGAAAAAATTTAATTTTTTTTTAAAATGAAAATCTGCCGTTTATTTATTACTTTGATGGATTATTTATTGTTGAATCATTCTTGCATTCCTATGAAAATCCCTAATGTTTATGATATCTCATTCTCTACAGACCTGAATTTAGTTTAAGAATATTTTCTCGGGGCGCCTGGGTGGCGCAGTCGGTTAAGCGTCCGACTTCAGCCAGGTCACGATCTCGCGGTCCGTGAGTTCGAGCCCCGCATCAGGCTCTGGGCTGATGGCTCGGAGCCTGGAGCCTGTTTCCGATTCTGTGTCTCCCTCTCTCTCTGCCCCTCCCCCGTTCATGCTCTGCCTCTCTCTGTCCCAAAAATAAATAAAAAACGTTGAAAAAAAATTAAAAAAAAAAAAA